>NW_011889185.1:3108577-3139982 GCF_000151845.1 Pteropus vampyrus
AAAAAAAAAAAAATAAAAAAGAAATACAAGAACTAGCTGATACCATAGGGAGAAGAAAAATAAGACTCATGGGCTAGAAAGCATTTTCAGGAAAATAATTGATGAAAATTTCTCAAAGCTAAGAAATGAGCTGGAGCCTGGAATTCAAAAAGTCAATAGAACACCCAATTATCTCAACCTGAATAGGCCTTCGCCAAGACACATTGTATTAAAATTATCAAAAATCAACAGCAAAGATAGAATTCTCAGGGAAGCCAGGGAGAAGAAAATGGTAACTTATAAAAGAAAACCCATTAGATTATCCTCGGACTTCTCAGTGCAAACCTTACAAGCAAGAAAGGAATAGAATGAAATATTTAAACTATTAAGTGAAAGGAACTACCAGCCTAGAATAATGTATCCAGCTAAGTTCTCCTTTACATATGAAGGAGAAATAAAACTTTTCCAGACATACAAAAATTGATGGAATTCTCACTATGAGGCCTGCACTACAGGAAATACTGAGAGGAGTCAGCTCACTAAAAACAAAAAAGACAAAAGAAAATACATAATTAGGAGTAAAGTGACTATCAGGCAAATAGAAGCAGAGGAGTGCAACCCTTACTAAGAACAGGGCACTATAAGCTTAAACAGTAAGAAGAGATTTGCCACAGCAAGATAGTAAAGAATGTTCAGCATACATAGGGACAAATTGAGATAACAATGTCTAAAAAGTAGAGAATTCAAAGATCCAAATTTGCAAAGAGGAATGGAGATAAGCCATGCACAGAGGAAAATGGGCGATTGTATATATAACTATTCTTTACATATTTGTAATGGTAACCACATACCAAAGATTCAGAACACAAAACAAGAAGGACAAGAGAGAAAGCCCACGAAACCCCCAAAAACAGAAAAAGTAGACACACAAGGACAAGAAAGCAATGGAATCACCAAGTTACCAGAAAGCAAAAGATAAAATGGCTATAGGAGAACCTCATATTTCAATAATCACCATCGATATAAATGGACTGAACTCATCAATAAAAAGGTACACAGTTGCAGAATGGATCATAAAACAAAACTCAACCATATGCTGCCTCCAGGAGACATATCACAGTTCCAAAGACAAATATAGATTCAAAGCAAAAAGGTGGAAAATTATATTTCAAGTAAATGATATTCAAATAAAGAGGGAGTGGTGGTACTAATATCACAAGAAATAGACTTCAAAATAAAAAAGGTAAAGAAATATGCTGAGGGACACTCATAATGATAAAGGGAATGATGCACCAAGAACACATAACACTTATTAATATCTATGCTCCCAAACAGAACTAAAGAGAGAAACAGACCAAAACACTTTCATAGTATGGGACCTAAATATCCCACTGTCAGATATGGACAAATCATTCAAACAGAAAATCAATAAGGAAATAACATCCTTATATGACACATTAGACCAACTGAACATAATTGACCTTGACAGAACCTTTCATCCCAAAAGGGCTGCCTATACATTCTTCTCTAGTGCACGTGAAACATTCTCAAGGATTGACCACATGCTGGGATACAGAGATAGCCTCAACAAATATAAGAAGGTTGAAATCATACCACCCATAGTCTCTGATCATAATGCTTTGAAACTAAAGATCAACTGAAAAAAGAAATCAGGAAGAACCACAAATACATAGAGATTAAACATCACGCTACTGAAGGATAATTGGATCAGAGAAGAAATAAAAGGAGAGATCAAGAGATACATAGAAATGAATGATAATGATAAAAAAAAATGTCAAAATTTTTGGGACACGACCAAGGTGTTCATAAGGGGAAAGTTCATATCATTATACGCCTATCTCGACAAACAAGAATGAGCTCAGAAAACAACCTAATGCTTCATCTTAAAATACTAGAAAAGGAAGAGCAAATGAAGCCTAAAGTCGGCAGAAGGAAAAAATAATCAAAATTAGAGAAGAAATGAATAAAATTGAAAACAAAAACCAATAGGAAAAATAAATGAAACAAAGAGCTGGTTCTTTGAGAAGGTTAGTAAAATTGACAAACTCCTGGCTAGTCTCACTAAAGAAAAAGAAGAAAGGACACAAATAAACAAAATCAGGTTTGAAACAAGGGAAATTACGACAGATGCCGCAGAAATACAAAGGATCCTATAAGAACACTATGACAAAATATATAACACCAAATTTAATAACCTAGAAGAAATGGACCAGTATTTATAAAGATAAAACCTTCCTAGACTGAATCAGGAAGAACTGGTTAATCTAAATACACTGATCAGCAGTATGGAAATGGAAACAATCATCAAAAATCTACCAAAAAGTAAAAGTCCAGGACCAGATGGCTTCACCAGTGATTTCTACCAAACAGTCAAAGAAGATTTAATACCTCCTCTTTTCAAACTCTTTCAAATAATTGAAGTGGAGGAAATACCTCCCAACTTATTTTATGAGGCCAACATTACACTGATATCAAAACTTGGTAAAGATAACATAAAGAAAAGAAAACTACAGACCAATCTCTCTCATGAACACAGATGCAAAAATCCTAAATAAGATACTAGTGAACTGAATACAGCAACATATTAAAGGATTATACACCATGATCAAGTGGTTCATTACAGGGGCACTAGGATGGTTCGACATACACAAATCTATCAATGTGATACACCACATGAACAAATCAAAAAATAAGAATCATATGATCATATCAGTAGATGCAGAAAAAGCCTTGGATAAGATACAACAAACATTTATGATCAAAACACTTAAAATAAATATAAAAGGAAAGAATCTTAACATAATAAAGGCCATATGTGACAAACCCTCAGCCAACACTATACTTAATGTTGAAAAACTAATAATCTTCTCTTTGAGATCATGAACAAGACAAGGCTATCTATTATCACCACTCTCATTCAATATAACATTGGAGCTATGTAATCATGCAAGAGAATGCTAAAAAAGGCATCCAAATAGGAAATAGGGAAATCAAACTGTACTATTTGCAGATGACACAATTCTCTATACAGAAAACCTTAAAGACTCCTCAAGAACACTATTTGAAACAATGAGTAAATACAATAAAATTTATAGATATAAAATCAATGTTCAAAAATCCATAAGATTCCTATACTCTAATAATGAATTGTCAGAAAAAGAAGTGGAAAAAATAATTCCTTTTCCATTGCAACAAAAAGAATAAAATACCTAGGAATAAATTTAATGAAACATGTGAAGGACCTATATAATGAAAACTATAAGTCTCTGTTAAAAGAAATTGAAGAAGGTAAAAAAAAATGTAAAGATATTTTTTGTTCTTGTACTGGATGAATCATCATAGTTAAAATGACTTTGTTAGCTAAAGCATTATACAGATTTAATGTAATCCCCATCAAAATGCCATCAGCATTTTTTAAAGGAACATAACAAAAATCATCAGATTTGTATGGAAACAAAAAGACTCCAAATTGCCAAAGCCATCCTGAGGAAAAACAAAAAACAAAAAACAAAAAAAAACAATGCTGGAGACATTACTCTGCCCAACTTCAAATTATATTACAAAGAGACAATAATCAAAACGACATGGTATTAGCAGAGAAAGAGACACATACACCAATGAAACAGTATCAAGAGTCCAGAAATAAGCCCATGTTTATATGGGCAAATAATTTTAAACAAAAAAAAAAAAGCCAAAAACATACAGTGGAGAAAGGAAAGCCTTTTCAATAAATGGTTCTGGGACAACTGGAAAGCCACCTGCAAAAGAATGAAACTAGACTGCTGTCTATCACCACACACCAAAATTAACTCGAAATGAACTAAGGACTAGAATATAAGACCTGAAACAATAAAATGCATAAGTTCTAAACTCAAAGACCTTGGACTTAAAGAGCATTTCATGAATTTGACCTCAAAGCCAAGAGAAGTAAAAGCAAAAAAAAAAAAAAAAATGAATGAGATTACAACAAACTAAAAAGCTTCTGCACAGCAAAAGTAACCATCAACAAGGTAAAGAGACAACCATTAAATGGGAAAATATATTTGCAAGTAATGCCTCTGCTAAGGGCCTAATATCCAAAATATGAAAAGAACGGATACAACTCAATAACAACCTAAAAACAAATGATCTAATCAAAAAATGGGTAGAGGACGTGAACAGACATTTCTCCCAAGAAGATATACAAATGGTCAACAAATATATGAAAAGATGCTCAACATCGCTAGCTAATAGGAGAATGCAAATCAAAATCACAATGAGATACCATCTCACACCTTTTAGAATATCTATAATCAACAGGACAAAGAATAACAAATGCTGGAGAGAATGCACAGTAAAAGGAATCCTCATACACTGCTCGTGGGACTGCAAATTGGTACAGCCGCTATGGAAAACAGTATGGAGGTTCCTCAGAAAACTAAGAATTGATCTACCATATGATCCAGCATCCCTCTACTGGATATTAATCCCAAAGACTTAAGAAAACCCATATCCAGAAAGATATTTGCACACTGATATTTATAGCAGCATTATTCACAGTGGCCAGGACATGGAGGCAACCAAAGTGTCCTATGATAGATGATTGTCTAAAGAAGCTGTGGTACATATATACAATGGAATATTACTCAGTCATAAGAAGACATGAAATACTGTCATTTGCAACAACCTGGATGGACCTTGAGATAATCATGCTAAGTGAAATAAGCCAGACAGGAAAAGTTGAAAATCACTTGATATCACTTATATGTGGGATATAAACCTAAAAGCAACAAACAAACAGGACAAACAGAGACTCATGGACATGAACAATAGACCAGTGCTTACCAGAGGGTAATGGGGAGCGTAGAGGTAGATGCAGTAAAAGAGGTCAAATATTTGTCGACAGAAAGAAATCTAACTGTGGGAGATAAACACACAATGTAAATATATATATATATGCTTTACTGTTAAAATGTACATCTGATACTTACTGGAATTTGTTAAGCAATGCCAATATAAAAATTAATTAATTAATTAATAAGAAAAGAAATTTATAATCCTTTTATCAAATTAGAATTTATGTCCAAAGGCAATAAAATAAACAGAGAAAGATCTTTTACAATGTTAAAAGCCACAATACAAGTTGAAGATAAAATAGTTATAAATGTCTATTTACCAAATAATATAATAATCATCTATATACAGCAAGAACTATAGGAAATGCATGGAGAAATAAGTAGAAATGAACAGTTAATGCAAAATTACTCCTCATAAAATAGGAGACTTTAACACACCACTCTCAGTACAAAACTGAAAAAGTGGACAATAAGTAAATAAATTAATTAATGATCCAAACAGAAAAAAACATAAGGTAAACTGAGCATCATACCCTGATAATAGAATGATGACATATAGGGCAATCTTTCAAAAGATCAGTTGGTTTCATAAAGTGCAAATATTATAAATAACATATATGATCACAGTACAATAATAGTAGAAATTAAAACATCAGCCACTAATAAAACAAAATGACCCTTTTACCTGGAAATTTAAAACCTAGACTAGTGGTTACCAGAGGGTAGGGGGTGGGGGAGGAGGGAGTAGGTAGACGATTATAGGTGGTCAAATATAGGGGGTTAGGGGGAGGTTGAAGTGGGTAAAGGGGATCAAATATATGGTTGTTGAAGGAAACTGGACTTTGAGTAGTAAATACACAATAGAATATACAGATGCCAAATCATAATGTACACCTGAAAATTATATAATTGTATTAACCAATGTTACCCCAATCAACTTAATTTAAAAAACAAAAGATAAGGAGTTAGACACATATCAGCATTTAGAGATTTTCTTTCTCCTCTAACTGGACAAAAACACCCTCTCTCATAAAAAATACTTTATTATACATGCCAATTGGATGAATATCATGTCACATACTAAAAACAGCTATTGTAGGTCAATCAGCAGAATATCACTGAAATCTTTAATGTATTTTCCAAATATAATTAATAGTAAACATATGTATGCCACTCTTGGCAAAACTTGAAAATCAATCACGCTAAATTCAATGTAAAAAACATTTAGGAAAAATATTCTAGCTTCTGAGGTATACTTCAGCTCAAATTACTTCCTCAGATGTATTACCTTGTGTTAGTAAGAAAGAAAGGTGGTGTGTTCTTGCTTTGCTACTGCCGCAAAAGAAATATTTCTTAAAAGATAAAAAAAAAAATCAAAATTAGGACCTTTCCTCCCCTGGGGGTGGGGAAAGAATAAAAACAAATTAAAACAAAACAAAACAAAACAAAAAACACCTATGAGAGTGACCTTAAAATACTCAATTATTATAGAAAAAGGTGATACTTTCACAAGTATGTATGCTGAGTCCTGGTAATGTGGTCTGTAAATTAGTTATTTTAGATTCCACAGTAGAGTCAAGACAGGTTTAGAATGATTAGAGGAGACTTGTGTATTGTGTGATCATGTCAGGAACAATAGAGAGAATTCTGGAACTAGTGTATAAATGAATTTCTAACCATGACATTGTGCAGCCATTACAGATTATAATGGTCCTACTACTGAACTTGATTGTGCTTAGAGACTAAGACATGCCTTAGTCTAAGCATTTGGTCCACAGGATTCTAATACTCACCTCTCACATTGCTTAAATAAGCAATATGATTTTAAAGAAAACAGGTGAAATAGCCACTCAAACCATAAAGCCATTGAAAAACAGTTCCACAATTCCTCCCTTTGACATCTAGGTTTTTTTCTTGCTACTCTCCATATATATAATTGAGTCTGGTTATTCATTTTTGACAATGTGGCTAACAACCCAAGGCCAGGTCAGTGTGACAGTGGCAGAACGCAAATCAATTACCAGAAGGGCAATTCAGTCTTGACAAAACAGGAACCAATGTTATGAATTTTTATGTTTGATATGACTCTCAGATCTTTTAAAAACTACCAGTATATTAGTTCCTGTCTAAGAATATGAAAGGCCAACATATATCATTTACCTAATGAGCCAGTGATTTTTTCCATTTAATTTTTATGTTCTTTCTTTTAACTGAAAGGCATTTGGGAGAAATTTAAGCTGATGATTTCACTGTGTATACATTAAAAAGAAACTAAGTTCTTTTTATAGAACCTAACTATGATTTATTTATATTCTCTTTTGCCACTCATTTTATATTTGCTACAAAGAGGATATGGAAGATATTTGTTGAATTATAATGTTACCCCCTCCAATGCTAACCTTTACCTCCTAATGATAAATTGCCTCATTTTAAAGTCTAATACCTCCTTTACTCATCATATGCTTTTTCTACCTCTTACACATACACTTTTCCCATGAAATAATCAAAGATCTCATCAAATAGTTCAAGAGCTCAATCGTTTCTATAAGTGCTACTGTACACATAACCCTTATTAATTGTTATAAAAGATTAAATTGTTAATTGTCATAAGAGATTTAGATAGCAAGGCAAACTTCCTCTTCTTCAACATCTCCTTTGTATCTTTTTGGATCCTATTTTCTTCGATGTACAGATCCCAACATCAGCTTTTGCACACCTCCTTCTCTATTCCGGCATAGTCTGCGTTTGGATGGGAATGGCTAGAAGTATGACAAAGCACTGCCATTTGGAGATATTTCTATTTATGTGGATACCTTTTTTGAGTTGAGCTCATTATTCTGCAGTCTGAAGTACAAGAATTTAACAAGACAGTGGCACGACTGTTGTGAAAATTCTATCATCCTTAACAGGCCAATTTCTGCCTCACTCTCCCCACCTACTCAGCCATCTGGTAGAAGTCCGCCCCTTACTGAATGACTTGGGGCAAATTCCTTCACTGCTCTAAGCCTTCTGTTTCTCATCTGTAAAACAAGCATAACAACAGAGCTTATCTCATCAGATTTATTTTTAAAATTTGGTTTTGAAATTAATTTAAAATTCCCCCCCAAAAAATGTTGTCAGAACAGTACAAAGAGCTCCTGTATTCCTTTTATCCAGATTTCTATTGGTTAGTGTGTTGCTTCATTTGAGGTCCTCACCCTCCCTTCCATTGTCATTAGTTTTTCTGAACTCTTGGACAGTCACTTGCTGACGTAATGTCCCTTCACCTCAAACACCTCAATATATATTTTCCTGAAACAATGACATTCTTCTACATCATCAGTATAAATTTTTCAAAAATCAAGATATTAACATTCATACAACACTAACATCTAATCATCAAACTCCAATTCAAATTGAAGTCTGGGGCAAATCTTTAATGACCTGATTCCCTGCCCATCCTACTATTCCCTAGTTCACATTACCTGAAGTTATAGAGTTAATCGATAAACTATCTGAACCCTCCTCTAGGCAGCAGGGCCAATCCCATGCCTAAACAGATAGATTATGAGAAGTCTGAATGCAGTAACTTGAGACCTTTTCTTCAGTTCAGCTTTCAGCCTAGTTCAATTTTAAGTTCTACAGTTGTGATCAAGTCCTATTATGTTCCTTCACTTTTAGTACATACCTTATTTTCCTATGCTTAAGGCTCTGTTCCTAAGATTTAAATCAGAAAGTTTTCAATAATTTTGTTTGGTAGCGAAAACTTTCAAATGAAATTTAATTTCCCAGATTGGAAATCTAATTCTTCCATTTCCTTCAGGGATCATTTAACTTATTTGGGTCTCAGTTTCTTTATTTCACAAATGAATCACCAGGTAATGCAGAGTATTAAAGTCACATGGTGAGAATATGTGAAAAATAATTTTTGTTAAGGCCCTGATAATTGAACCACTTTCAAGGAAACTAAGCAGTAGTACAAAATCCGATGTATAAACAAGAATAGAAATTCATTGTGCATGATGCAATAACCAAGGAGATCCTGTCCAGCTTAGTTAACACATACTCCTCATAGGAAACATACTTGGTAAGCCAAATTATAATAGCTTATTGCTTAATTGCCATGGGGCTAGCCTTATAACACTGGCCATTTTGATCTCCTTACCATAAAGCCTAATAGCATGTATCTCCTCTATAAGACTAACTTCCGATTTGCCAAACACTTTCTGGAGTTGTTCAAGGAAACCTCTTTTGCTTTGACAATTTTTTTATTTCACTGTTCTCAGTTTCCTTGACATTTAATACTGATTTTTTAAACACAGATTACATTATAGTGATACCTCTGTAGTAACCTTGGTGGTATTTGGGAGTTATTAAATCCTTTAGGGTAGTTCAATAACTTAGGAAAAACTTGATAATAAAAAAGAAAAGACATGTTAAATGACCATCAGGGAAACATTTATTTGTTGTCATAGTCAAGATCATACAGCATTACACATGATAATCAGTTTCTTATAGCTGAACAAAATCATGTATATTCAATTGTGGTAAACAGAGCCTAGGGTAATTCCTTATGATCCCTGTCTCCTGGTGTTCATGCCTTTGTCCATGCCTTTGTCCCATTCCATCCTCTTAAGTGTGACTATAACTTGTCATTTGTTTGTAACCAAGAGAATACAGCAAAGGTGTTGAGATGTGTGTGATTATGTGTACGCTATTACAATACATAGATTTTAACTCTCATTTGCTGAGATATTCTCCTGTGTTGACTTTGGAAAAGCAAGCTGACATGGTATGAGCTAGCTTAAGGAGAGGGCCATGTGGTAAGCAATTGAGGGTGATCTCTGGCCAACAGTAACAAGAAACCAAAGCCCCTAGTCCAACAGTTGCAAAGACCTGAATGCTGCCAGCAGCCATAGATCTTGGAAGTAAATCCTCCCCAAGTTGAGCCTCAGATGAGACTATATCCCTAGAAGATACCTTGATTGTAGCATTGTGAGACCTTGGAGCAGAGAAGCTAGCTAACTCATTTCTGGACTACTCAGCTACAGAATATATGAGAAAATCAATGTGTGCTATTTTAAGCCACTAAGTTTATGATAATGTTTCATAACCAGAGAAAATAAATACACCAATAGACCTTTCCTTTTTTAATGTAGTTTGAGTTTCCCCAAGTCATGACACTCTCACTAAATCTTAAAGTAAATGTTTCTACAGAAAACTTCTTCTACACATGATCAACTATTCCACATTTCAGTTTATATGGTAGTCCCAAGAAATGCAAGAGATTGAATACATGTATTTAAGACTCTAAGAGGTAATTTAATAACACACTTCTCTCTCATCCCAATCTGAGCCCAGCCATTAATTTTTAGACACTATCTGGTCTTGTCATCTTTGCTTCTTCTTTTGGTTGGTCACCTTCTCACCTATTAAGGAATTTACAACATTGCACCAACCATAAGACAAAGAAAAAAAAATGAATTAAATCTATAGCTGATTAATTTTGTTTTTTTGTTTTATTTTCTGAGTTAAATCTTGATCAATTTTCTTCCAGAAGGCAATCTTATGTAATGGTCTACCTTCAAAATTAATGAATAATAATTCAGCCAATTGAAGAAGGGAAAGGAGGATGTTCTAGGAACAAGTGTAAAAGATCCCCATGGTGGGAAAGCATATATGAATGGAAGCAGAAGTTGTGTACAATAAAGCTGGAAAGGTAAGATGGAGTCATACCATGCAAAATCTTCAGAGAACATTAAAGATTTAGCTTTTTAAAAATTTTCCAAAACCCTTTTGCTTTCTCAGAATTTTTCATTGTATATTTATTTTTTATAAGAATTCTCATTAAATGTTTTAATTAAAACTATTGTGGTGACATTGGTTAATACAATAAAATAGGTTTCAAGTGTATAATTTAATATGTCATATGTATATTGCATTGTGTGTTCACCACCCAAAGTTAATTTTCTTTCTGTCACCAAATATTTGATCCACTTTATCCCTACCTACCTCCCCTTCCCCCACTTCTTTCTGGTAACCACTAATCTACTATTCATGTCCATGAGTCTCTGCTTGTTTGTCATGTTTATTTGTTGCTTTCAGTTTTATATCTCAAATATGAGTGAAATCATATGGTTTTCAACTATTTCTGTCTGACCTACTTCGCTTAGCATGATTATCTCAAGTCTATCCATGTTGTCACAAATGGCAGTATTTCATCTTTTCTTTTGACTGAGTAGTATTACATAGTATATATGTTCCACATTTTCTTTATCCGATCATCTATCTTAGGAGACTTCAGTTGCTACTATGAACATTGGGGTGCATATGTCATTGCTGATTAATGTTTTCAGGCTTTGGGGATAAACAACCAGAAGAGGGATTGTTGGGTCATATAGTACTTTTATTCTTAGTTTGTTGAGGAGTCTCCATATGGTTTTCCATAGTGGTTGTACCAATTTACATTCCCATCAACAGTTCCTACAATGAAACATGGTCATCTTTATAATACCTTCCCAACTCCTGCCACCCCAAAGACATAAACATGGATAAGCTTTAATTTACTGGTTGATTCATTCCAGCAGAAAGTTGAAGTAAACAGAAGCAAAAAAAATATATATATATATATATATACATATATATATATATATATGAATATATATATATATATATATATGCTCACACTGTCATCTTCCCAGATTCTTTCCTCTGGGTGGTTGGGTTTTTAATATATTTATTTCTTTTCATCTACACTAAAATCCCCTTGAAGGCAGGAATGTTAAGTAGTTTCTTAAAGGCAAATTGTATAATGAAGGTAGTGTATTCTAACTCCAATAGCTATTTCTTAAAATCACTAATGACATTCTAAACATGATTCATAATTGAGAAGTGAGTGAGCCAAGTAAAAACATACACCTTGGAACAAACAACTATGAAATATGGTCACATTAGCACCAGAAATAGATTTTTTTTCCTTCAAGCTGTTTGCCAATTTAGTATTGATTAGATTTTGTCCTTAAAAATCAAGATACTATTGATGTGCATCAAGTACTTAAAGAGTTCTCAGGAAATAAATGGATTTTGATGAATTACAACATGAATAAGACCATGGTAGACTGGTCTATACATTTTTTTTATTATTTACATTTCTTAACTCTGTGCATCTTTCTTTTTTTACTAACTGATATCACTTAGTTAGTAAAAATTTTTTGATTCCCAAATCACTTCTAAGGCTTTATAAAGTCGTTTTGAATAGTTTCATAATAAACCATCTTAGGAGATGGTTAACTTGCCCTAGGGTCTTGAGTGTCCTAGTTCCTTAGTTGATCAATAGAAACATTCTTGAAAATTTATTGTTGAAAGTATAAAGTACTTAAGTCCATAATTTTCTTCTACTGTGAATGTAATTGGTTTCCATTTTAAACAAAAGCACTTTGAGAAGATAAGAAAATTGAGCCCTGCCTCTCTTTGGATATAGAAATAAGGAGTGAGGACACTCTAAATGAAGTCAGAAAGGAGTGGTGAAATAATGATGAAATTAGTACAAGAGGTATGTTTTCAAGATTAATTGGCTCACCACTACTATCGTTAAAAGCATATAGAATATCACTAAATGTTAAATTAAGAAAAATACCAAATGTCATAAACAAGCATTCTGTGGAAGAGTCAAAGTTCTATAAAATTGAACAGAAAGAATCAATTCCCCCTTCTTCTAATACAAATAAAATAGAAGTTTTTCTTTTCTTTTCTTTTCTTTCTAAGTTTAAACGATACTGAAGAGGCTCAGGTGGCCCTGAGAGCCCTGGGATTGAGATTATTATATAGAGATGACAACTAGAGAAGTCTCAACCTGGAGTTCAACTTAATTGGTTTCTGTCTACAGGACCACGTATTATTTATCCCAATATGGTTCCAAAATTCTCTGCTTTCCTGTAAAGTAGATGTTCCTCAAGATTACCTCCTGCCTGCCAGACTGAGCCTCTATTAGTTGCAATGTTTTGTAATAGCTGTTGCTTCCATTTTAGCTCAGATGGATTCAGGAAGGCACTAGGCACACAGGGCTACATCTCATTGACCTGTGTTTTAGAAAATGTTTTTGTGTTATTTCCTTTTGTCCCGATTCTAAATTTCTGCCACTACACTCGGCACCAATACTTTGCTTAGAATCTAGCAAGAGAGACCCTTGATCTGGAACTCCAATTTAGAGAGTCCAATTCTGGCCCTCCCTAAATTGTATCTTACTACACAAGATCAAGTGTCCTTGGGGACAAGGGGTCTGAAAGTTCTACTTTAAACCAAGATATACAGATTTTTATGAAAGTATATTTTTCAAGATAAGAGGATAAATTATTTTATTTCATTATTTCCTAGCCTGATTTTATAACATTTATATTTTTAGATAAATAGTGTGTAGGCTTTAATTTGTAATCTTGACCTGGGCCACACAAATGGTAAGAGCAGGCCTGCTTGGCATTACTCCTTTGAGGCAAGAAAATACTTTACCTGACTAATTCCTGGACCAGTTCTGGTGCTATTACTCTTTCATCTCAGAACAAGGCTTTCAATTGGAGTCTGGTTCTGCCTCTCCCACTAATTAACTGAAGAACCTTGGCATGTAACTTCCTCTGAGTCTCAGTTTTCTCATTTATAAAACAAGGAGATTGGACAAGTTCTTCCAGTTTTCCCACCAGTAAGAGTGACAAAGAATATACAGCTATTTGGGGCTTTTCAGCGTTTAGAGGGGTCTTTAAATTCTTTTTAAACCAAGGCTTCTGTAGGTAAAGCAGAGTGAGTCCTCAATACACATTTGTGTTATGAGTATATGATGGAGTTACATAGGTCTCACCAACTTTTGCATATAAAAACGAATGTGATAACATCGGTAACTTCAGTTTCACCAGTTTCCGCCCACATGTTTAAGATGAGAGCCTCCACCTTCCTCAACATTTCACCCATCTATTTATGGGCACTCCTGCTGGAGAATGCCTTTTCCCTTGACCCTCCACACTGTACCTGCAGCCCCTGTGACAGGCAGCATGAATAGTGCTGCCAGGGCACTATCTGTTATGCCTCCAAGGCTACAGTCTTACAGAACAAGCTGTAGCCATGGTATACACCATGCCGACAGAGGAGGAACGCACCTCTGATCTTTTTTTTTTTTTTTTTCATTTTATGTCCTACTTTGTCTCTGGCATGAAAAGCAGAGATGAGCATGTTCTCCTCTCTCACACAGTCTCATGGAAAAAAAGGATTTCTCTAAAAAGAACTCAGACGCAGGTCCAAAAGCCACATACAAGGCAGACCATGACAATGGCTTCAATATCTTTGTCTTCCCAAGCGTTGAATATCCTTTCTCCTCTTCCTCACATAAATATCAATCAGGGCAGATGCCCTCAAGTTACTGGCCAATTAATATATCAGATATATCAGATATGTGAACACAACCAGGACACAACAAATCAGTGAATGAATGAATGAGATCACTCAGTACCAGGAAAATGAAGTACAGTAATATGTGGCTAACTTTCCAAACATTTCAGAAATTCATTCAGATATGCATTGTTTATGAACATTAGCTCTATATTTTAGGCTTTAGTGAATGGTTCTTGCACTTTTGGCCATAGAGAAAGCTAATCATTAATATTCACTGACTACTTGTGATGTGCCAAGAACCAGAATACACATTTATATTTCTTATTATATTCATTCCTTTAGGACAGGGGTTGGTAAGTTTTTTCTTTAAATGGCAAGATGGTAAATTCTTTTAGCTTTGTGAGCCATAACATCTCTGTCACAACTACTGAGCTCTGAAAGCCAAAGTGTAAACAAATGGATTTGGCTGTGTTCCAATAAAACTTTATTTACAAAAATAGATTACAGGTCGAATTTGGCTCACAAGACATAATTTGCTGACCTCTGCTTTATTGAATCTATGCAATTGTACTGTTCGCATCTTCATTTAACAAACAAAGAGCTGAAGCATAAAAAGGCAAAGCAGTTCACCCAAGATCACAGATACTAAGGAGGAGAACTGGGATTTGAACCTAAGCAATCTGATTCTGGAGCTCACACTCTTTGGGACTGAGTCATTTCTGATACTTGTCAGTAAGTTACAGACTAACATTATGTGGAAAACTTAAAACCTGGGACCTGGCTGTGAATCTAAATTACACATGAGCTTAATGTTTCTTTCCTTAGTCATCATCATCACCAACACAGAGCTTGATATATAGTGATCATCTGTAAAAAAAAAAAAAATGCAGTAATAAATGAAAGGTCAATTTCTCGCTTTGAAATATTAAGAAAAGATGGTATACGTTCCATCTAACAACACTTAGTTAAAGAATTGCAGTATTTCTAACTTCTTAATTGCTCTAATGATATGATCTCACTTCCTACTTATTAATTTCCTTTCCATCATGATCCTTCGAGTCAGCTCTACCTTTCATAAGGACGCATGAGTCAGTAATAACAATAATTATAAGGATAATAATAACTATTAACAGCAATACACTTATATAGTACTACTCTAAGTCACTCACTCTTTTAAGCACTTTGAATATATTAATTCATTTAACCTTCACGGTAACCATTTTATAGATGAAGTATCTAAGACCTAAGTGTTAAGTAGCTTGGCCAAGGGTAAAATATAAGTAAGTGGCACAACTGAAATTTGAATCGTCTGGATCTAGAACCCATTCTCTGCCTGATAGCCTTCAAAAATGTTTTCAAAATATAGTAAAAACTAAAATTTGTAATTTTGGTAGGATACTTCTGTGTAGATAGAATGTAAATTGTATTTCCTGATTTATTATAGAACAGTTTGCTACATTCATTTTTATTAGAGAGGTTGTGACATTCCTTAAATGTGAAGGCATGAGGAAGCCCTCATCACCAGTCTCTTGACATTAGTAATCTCTGCAGATGACAATTTAAAGAAGTGATCAATTGAGCATGTGGGGGAATGGCGGTGGGGGTAGAGTTTGGGGTACCTCAGGAATGCCCAGGGACATAGGTCATGGCATATTAACATTTTGAAATGGAAGCGTTTTCTGTTTTCACCTTAACAATTGTCTACCTTGAATTTTTTCTCTGGAAAATTTACTCCCTTTGTAATTACAGCAGTTAGTGTTACTGAATCACTAATATCTCCTTGGAATTTACTATTTCCTTAAATGCAGTCCAACTTCTTACTGCTAGCACCTCTGTTCTTTGCCTGAGAGCTCTCTCTGGCCTCCAAATCCCTCTCTACCCACAAGTGTGGCAGAGTGAAAATGCCAGGGATCCAAGAAATGATGGATGAGAGTGGTGTATTAATACCCCAGTACCATCAGGCAGAATAATTCTGAGGCATGTGTATTACACTGCTTTCAGAACTCTTCAGAGAATTAAGCTCTAGTTGTTCAAGTGGAAACTGTCTTGAAAATTGTATTAGGATTCCATCAGAAGAATAAAACCCAGTATGACATTATATGTATATTATATGTATAAATATACATATAATGGCCTAGCAAGTCTGAAATCCATAAGGAAGGCCTTCAGGAAGGGCAAGCTGGAACTCTCAGGCAAGAGCTGGTGCTATTTACACTTTAAGAGTCCAGACGCCCCATCATTTGGGAAGCCTTGCCTCTCCACCCCACTCTACTGTTTTGAGTAGGTGATTCTCCTCTCAGCTCTATCAAATCTGTCTTGTACCTATAAGATAGTACCTGTATTACAATCATTTGTCTCCTGCTTCAGGTCAACCACTGTTATTTCTTAGTGCCCACCTTCTCATTCAGTGTCTGAGACAAGATGGTCAACAAATATTTGAAAAGAATTGAATGAACCCAATCAGCCCTTTGAATTACATCATTATGTGCTTGCTTTGTACTAAGGGAAGCTAGAATATATTTTTATTTTAAGTGTTATAATTTTTATGGAGTGACTATTATCTCTCATACATATCTTTTAGGTCAAACTTTTCTTCTGTGTATCTACATTGTTTGGGACATTTTTATAAATGGAAGGAAATATTCCACATGTTGCCATCTTCCATATCACCCTTCTGGCTCCATTCCCAAGAATAACCAACAAGCTTGTTATATTTATAGATGTTCAAAGTAGCTTTCGTGAATAAGAGTGCCATTCATTTATGAGCAACTGGCAGTTTGCTGCTGCAACCTGTCAGGAAGGCAAAGATCCTGAGTGGTCGCTAACTCATCAAACCATCCACTGGAGTTCTTCATTTTAAATAGAAATGATTGCCAAAAAATATTTTCTAATTGGTAGATTTTCAGTTGAAACGTGAAACCTTTAAAGGCATTACCTATACATTGGAACTTACCTGCTCTCTTTCTGCTTCCGCAAGCATCTTTGTCCCAGTAGAGAGATCCACTTCAGCCTTACCTGTAGGCTCACCTTATACCAGGCTTTCGGACCTAACCTCATGTCTGCTGTATGGATTTGAATGATATTTTAATATTCATTGTTCCAGCAGAGCTAATAACAGTAATAGCAGTAGCTACTGTTCATCAAATACGATTTGTCAGACACTGCACTGAGATGTTTACATACATGACAACAGCTAATCTTTACAATCAGCCTGTGTGATAAATCAAACGAGCCCCATTTTATAGCAGAGAAAGCTGTGGTCATGTAGGTAATAAATTGGGGGAAATTTAAGAAATTTGAGTTCGGCTTTTAGAAACTGGTTTAAATAAGACTTATTCTGAGTATAATTCTGATATTTGCTTTAATTTTGAACCTGAATCTCTGTCTGATAAAAATGTTGATAAAAATGATGTCTCAACTTTAATTCATTGAGGCTCTACTAAGTGCCTTGCGCTATGCTTTTAACTAACCAAGTGATGATACCAAAATTCAAACTCGAGGCAATCTGCACCAGAACCTGAGACCTTCCACTGCAGAATAGAATCCTATTGGCCCCAAAACAAGGCTTAGTCTTACTTTCCATAGTTGTATTAGTAATTGTTACCTTGCCTAGGGACTCTAGCCATGTGCTTGAGGGCCGGCTTCCTTCCCAATCCCCGCTACCTCTATTCTAATTCTGAGTTTCAGCTCACCTTTTGTCCCAAATCTGTTTTTGCATATTTTCTGACACCATTGACTGCTTGTCTGCTTAACATTCCATTCCTAAGTCCTTGTCCTAGGCAACTGGCTCCACTACCTCCTATCACCTGACCTATTATCATGCTTCCATGTCTGCTTAGTTTCCCCTCATGTATATCTGACTAGACTACAAGCAACTGACAGACCTCCAGTGGGGGATGTCTCATTTTTAAGGTCAAAGCCCAACTTCTCTGACCTAGTCCCAGCTTTCAATGTCTGAGAGCCTTTCTGAAGAACAACAAGCAGACTTGGTCTCTAAGATCCATGCTTTAATGAATGACAAATCAAGAAATTAAGACTTCCTTCAAGATCTGACTCAAATATCACTTCGGAAGTGACAGAACTCCCCAAATGTTTTATATTTACCTCTCTGAAACAGACAACAATTTTTGTCATATTTAAGCATATATGTATCTTGCACATTGGATCTCCCCATTCAGACTATAAGCTCCATTAGGGCAATAATGAGGTTAATTTACATTTGTGATGCTCAAGGAAATAGCAAAGTGGGGGAAAATTAGACGTTTTGAAATGCAATTTCCTCAGTGACTTAAATAATCTTCATTAAAGTTGCTAACTTCACAAACATTTTGATTTTTTTAAGTAAAAGTACTTTTCTCATATATTAAATATTATTAATAATGAAAATTAGATAATGTTTTAAATACACTAAAATTAGCTCACAGAGTATAGTTTATGGTTAAAAATGATATGAAATGATAGATATGTTTCTCTAAGGTTTGTAAAATCTTTGATTTTGTAAACTCAAACATAGTCAAATTCTGAAGTCCATTCTATTAAAAGCATTTATTCTATATTGAAAATGCTCACTCACGATTCATTACCAGCAGTGAATAGATAAAGAAATTCAGGTGAAATGCAGTCAAACTCTACATAGCATAATCGAGTACGCAATGGTCAAGGAAAAATTTACTGATATGTAATGATCTGTTTTACCTGAATCATTTATTTAGGACACAAAGAAATTCTGCCATTATATCTATGATTAATCAAATAGTCACCCACCACACACTGACAATACTGTCAGTTTCTAGTCGACTATAAATAAAAAATGACCCTCCCTGTTACCATCTCCATAAGTGGGCTTATTTTCTAACCACAATTACCTGAAGTCTTTGTAATTTAATGGTCTAATTTTCTGCCCTCATTTTCATAAAGATTTTTATAGCAAGTACCATACGCTACAGTGGGTAAGTAATGTATCATACCCTTGGCACATGCAAAGATTACTTCATTAATTAGAAAGAAAAAACTATAAAAGAGGCTAATTTCCACATGTTCACAGAAAATGCCATAGGTGGATATTTAAAATTATTTGGGTGTACATAAAATTACTTTAAACATTTGCATCCAATTTTACAGGTACAGAGTTTTAAAAGACAAACATAAGGTTTGTAAAGAAAACAGCACATTTTTTTCTATCCCTCGCTACCTGGGTACTCCTCTTAGAAAACAACCAGTTCCAACTACTTTGGTACTTTCTTTTTCAGTTTATATCCCTACTGCTACTTCTTGATTTTTTTTTTCTGTTTTCAATTTTATCTGTTGACTTCTGTTAGTTCACAAATTGATCCCTATACATAGAGGGTTTTAGAGACCAAAGAAAGAGGCAGACCACTCTAGATTAATAGGTGGCAGTTTTAAAGGAAACTTACTAGTAGACCTCCACATTCACCAGCCAGAATCTTACAGGTTTACATAGAGGCCTTAATTGGATTCAGTCACACATATCATCCAGATGGTCTCAACAACACATTGTTCTCTCAAGGATATGTCCTTGGAACAGCTCTCACTGTGGGAATGGTAAGCAGAGTGTATATTCCAAGGATAGGGGAGGGCGTGAGGAGCCTCTGATTGGGTCCAGCTCAAGAATCAAGTGGTGGTTACATTCTCCTGATGACCTCCTCCAACACCTTCTATTATAAAATATGAGGATTCAGCACTCTTAGACACTCTTTTCTTCCTCAGCTTTTAAACATACATCTCCCAATTAGTACTTTTTTCTTCCTCTTATTTTTGGGAAAGATCGACACTCCGTTTTGTGTTATTGTTAAAAAGCAAATTGTAACATAGTTCCAGATTGAGCCATGTAGTTTCCATGCTTGTTTTTAATTTCTTCTAAAACTTTTTAAAAAAATGTTCTTCCAAAGTAATATTTATTCATTTTACCCCTTAGTTTCTCTGTGCTAGTGTTCTCAGAACTGAGTTGGAAAGAGAGTTAAGGGGAGTTTCTCACGGTTCAGATGTTCACATTTTTCCTTTGCCCTCATATCTTGATCTAGTGACTAACTCTCCATAATGCCTGGTGTCCCTGAGTTAAGAGTCTGTATGGTTTATATTTTCCACAGGGTAAAATCTCTGGTCTTCATCGCATACTAGGGAGTGGATGTGAAATTCATTTAAGTGCTATTTATACAGCCTATCAACAAATCTCCTCAAACAGAACCAACTCCTGCTCCCATTCCCAAGCCTTTCTGGGCTTCTCTGATCAGACTCATTTGCTTCTGTGCTTTCTGAACTATAGACTAAGACCTCAGATTTCTCTGATCTATTAGAGCAGTTTCCACTTGCCCAATTTGCTTTCCAGTTTGCATTTTTTACTACTGTTTCCTCTCTTATTGTCTTCATCTTTTTGTGAAATAACTCTTTTATCTCCATTGTCAGCTTAGTGGCTTTGGATAGAAAATGGCAATAAATGCATGTGTTCACTTTACTAATATTACCAGAATTCCTCATACAAATATTTCTTATTTTTTCTTAAATTTATATAAATAAATGTGTCACCTAAGTTCTCTCTGAATTCAGATTTGGGAGTTTTAAATATTCAGAATAATTGGTACTTCATATTCACCTACATAGTTGTGGGGCCCCAGCCTCAAAAGGAGGAGAGGAAGGAGGAGAAGGAGGAGGCAGCAGCAGCAAACAAACAAACCTACTCCCTTACAAATTATGGTGAGGAATAAACTAGGGGATTGAGTTAATGACAGAACTAAATGGAGAAACAAAATGATTCATCAAGATGTTTTCTTCAAACTGGCTTATTATACCTTATTGATAGGAGGTTTCTAAGCAAAATGATATATGTCATCATGTAACAAAACTAAAAAGCAAATCTTTGCAAATAGTGGATTCTCTCTGAAGCTGAAGGGCAATCTTTAATTTGTTTATTTTCCCTTTTCTGTTCAACTTCTGTAACTCTGATAGTACTTCCCTACAAGAGCCCAGATGACTTTCCACCTGCTAATAAGTATAGCCTGTTTGGGGGGCTCTCAGGAACATTTGACTTTAAGAGATCTCTTACTTTCTGGAGCTCTAAGGTTCTGCATGGGTTTTCTCTGCTCTCCACTCCATATTTGTTTCCTTTTTAATACTACTGCTCACTTGTTTCTTTTTTTGTCATTGCCCCCAAAGTCTTCAACCCTTTTCAGTTCACTTCTGTAGCACCATCTCTCAACTCTAATTGTCCACTTTCTAAACTTTGATTCCTAATTTCTGACAATGCTGCAGAAAGGCCGGTTAAAGCCAATTTCAAGTCTCTCTGACCTATCAAATGTTTGAATCACATTTAACTGTTATACCAGGTGCTTTATAAAAAGATTGGGAAAAGGCAATGCTGTAGTAGATATAATAAGGTGCTGAGTCCTCCAGCTGTCATTCTTCAGGACTGAAGTGCTCATTCCCCCAGCTGCCAGCAGCATTGGCAGTTGAAGGCTCTCTGCTAAAACAACCTGGCCCATGGGCAGGGCCCATTTCCTGGGGCTGCCTGCACCAAGTGACTTCCTCACACCCCATAAGTGTTGATCTCAAAGGTACTCAGGCAGTCTACTGTAAACTCTCTGCATGTTAATTTTCATCTTAGAGTTTATTTTCAGAAACTGACCCAAATAGATGCATGCTAATTTTGGTATTTGGGACAAAAGTAAAGTAGCAGCCATCACAAATCCCATTCTCCAGGGTAGGACAGTTTAAGGACTGGGCATTAAAGAGCCAGTTAAAAACATTGCTAAGATGATTGCCTCTGGAACCAGACTGATGATTTGCAGCTTAGACTTATGGCCTACCAGCTAAATGGACTTGCCCAATTTCTATTCAGTGTAACTATGTCTCCTTTCTTCGCATATACAATGGCAATGATAGTATTTCCTATGCCAACAAAGAACAGGAGTTTTCAAACTTTAGCCTGCATCAAAATCACATAGAGGGCTTTTTTAAAACACAGAAAGCTGGTTCTTACTCCTAAAGTGTTTGAGTCAGTAGATGTGGACTGGGGCCTGAGAATTTGCATTTCTAACAATTTCTCAGGCAATGCTGATTCTGCTGGTTGTTGCTATTATTAGAAGAGCTATGCTTTCCCCTTCATAAATTTCAAACTTAAAACAAAATAAAACAGTCTAAGACAGTTTTAGGAATTGAGAAAAGCTGAGAGGAGCAATAATATCCAAGGAGCAGATGGTTGCAAACAAATTCCATGAACCACACTGAATCAGAGGTAGCCAATCATAAAAATCTCACAAGAATGTTAAAAAACAAAAAGATAAGGAACATCTTTTCTCAACGGTGTAAACATAACACCACTGCAACTCTCTGACTAGGCTCCTGTAGTGCCATCAACACTTCTACCTACATTTGAACTTCTGCTTTTCTCATTTCAAACTTATCAAAGCAGGACTTATGGAGGGGAGGTGGGATGTGGTCTAATTATTTTTGGCTCAACCATTTTATCTTATTGAGAAAGACAAGCTTGATAAGTCAAAATATTTTCAATCCCTACAAATACTGTTAATTCATGACAAGGGAAATAATTCCATTCATGAAAATAACAACATACCAATTTAGAGGACCCCTCCCACAATTCCACCCAAAAAGTGATTCTATGAAACCTATGCCCAACAAAATGAACAATATCTGTTCACTGGGGCCACATCAGTAAAGAATACCTTGGAAAAGCAGAAATTATTTAATAAGGATTTTAGTTTCTTTTCTATAGCATTTCTCAGCAACTCTGGTAAAATAAGATTTAGATTTAAATCCAAACAGAATGTTCTGAGCACCTACAATGTATCAGGCCTTGTGCTGGGTGCTGGTCCAAATGTATCTTTAATTTCCCCCCAAATAAGCAAATCTAATATTATGTATTAAGGTGATAGAGGTATAATATTATAATAAAATGGAGTAAAATCTGCAGGAAACGTGAAAACATCAGACATATCTATCTATCTCTTATTTCTATTAAGTGATTTTATATTTACGTTAAAGAAATATTGGTTTGAAGGTCAGAATCTGCACATGAACTTTCACTTTATTCCTTTCCTTAGTATAGCTCAAAAACCAGATGTGCCATGCTTTATCATTGATTTAACAGTCTTTCTATATATATATATATATATATTGGGGTAACAGTTAATACAATTATATAATTCTCAGGTGTACATTATAATTTGACATCTGTATATTCTATTGTGTGTTTACCACCTAAAGACCAGTTTCCTTCAGCTACCATGTATTTGATCCCCTTTACCCACTTCGACCTCCCCCTAACTCCCTATATTTGACCCCCTTTATCCTGTCTATCACCCTCCTCCTCCCCCAACTCTTACTGTCTGGTAACCACTAGTTTATAGTTTATGTCCATGAGACTCTGTTTGTTTGTCCTGTTCATTTGTTGCTTTTAGGTTTATATCTCACATACAAATGATATCAAGTGATTTTCAACTTTTCCTGTCTGGCTTATTTCACTTAGCATGATTATCTCAAGGTTCATCCAGGTTGTCACAAATAGTAGTATTTCATCTCTTCTTATGGCTGAGTAATATTCCATTGAATATATGTACCACAGCTTCTTTAGCCAATCATCTATCATAGGACACTTCGGTTGCTTCCATGTCCTGGCCACTGTGAATAACGCTGCTATGAACATCGGTGTGTGAATATTTTTTTGAATATGGGTTTTCAAGTCTTTGGGGTAAATACCCAGTAGAGAAATTGCTGGATTATATGATAAATCAATACTTAGTTTTTTGAGGAACCTCCATACTGTTTTCCATAGTGGCTGTGCTGATTGGCAGTCCCACCAGCAGTGTATGAGGGTTCCTTTTTCTCTACACCCTCTCCAGCATTTGTTATTACTTGTCTTGTTGATTATAGCTATTCTAAAAGTCATGAGATGGTATCTCATTGTGCTTTTGATTTGCTTTTCCCTAATAGCTAGCGATGTTGAGCATCTTTTCATATATTTGTTGGCCATTTGTATGTACTCCAGGGAGAAATGTCTGTTCACGTCCTCTGCCCATTTTTTTTCATTAGATGATTTATTTTTTTGTTGTTATTGAGATACAAGAATTCTTCGTACATTTTGGATATTAGGCCCTTATCACAGGCGTTGCTTGCAAATATATTTTCACATTCAGATGGTTCTTTTTATCTTGTTGACAATTTCTTTTGCTGAACAGAAGCTTTTTAGTTTAATGCAGTTCCATTTATTTATTTTAGCTTTTACTTCCCTTGCTTTTGAAGTCAAATTCATAAAATCCTCTTTAAGTCCAAGGTCCTTGAATTTCATTCCTATGTTTTCTTCTATGCATTTTATTGTTTCAGGTCTTATATTCAGGTCCTTAACCCATTTTGAGTTAATTTTGTATCTTCTTCGATTTCTTTTAATAGCGTATTGTAGTTTTCATTATATAGGTCCTTCACATGTTTCATTAAATTTATTCCTAGGTATCTTATTCTTTTTGTTGCAATTGCAAAAGGAATTATTTTTTCCACTTCTTTTTCTGACACTTCATTATGAATATAGGAATGCTATGGATTTTTTAATGTTGATTCTGTATCTAGAGACTTTATTGTATTTGTTTATTGTTTCTAGTAGTGTTCTTGTGGAGTCTTTAGGGTTTTGTATATAGAGAATCATGTCATCCACAAATAGTGACAGTTTGACTCCTTTGTTTCCTATTTGGATGCCTTTTATAGCTTTCTCTAGTCTGGTTGTTCTCGGTAGAACCTCCGATGTTGTATTGAATAACAGTGGTGATAGGGGACAGCCTTGCCTTGTTCTTGATTTTAGAGGGAAGGTTTTTAGTTTTCACCATTAAATATAATGTTGGCTGAGAGTTTGTCCTCTATGGCCTTTATTATGTTAAGGTACTTTCTTTCTATACTGATCTTGTTAAGAGTTTTGATCATAAATGAATGCTGTACCTTGTCAAAGGCTTTTTCTGCATCTATTGATATGAACATATGATTCTTATTTTTTTATTTGTTTATGTCGTATATCACATTAATTTATTTGCATATGTTGAAACATCCCTGTGCTTACTGGATGAAGCCCACTTAATCGTGGTTTATAATCTATTTAATATGTTGCTCTATTCAGTTTGCTAGTATCTTATTTAGGATTTTTGCATCTGTGTTCATGAAAGATATCGGTCATTAGTTTTCTTTTTTTGTTATCTTTACCAGGCTTTGCTTTCAGGGTAATATTGGCCTCATAAAATGAGTTAGGAAGTATTGCTTGCTCTTCGAGTTTTTGGAAGAGTTTGAGGAGAATAGGTTTTAAATCTTCTTTAAGATGAAGCGTTAGGTTGCTTATTTGGGCTCATTCTTGTTTTTGGAGGTAGGTTTGTAATGATATGAACTTTCTTCTTATGATCACCACTTTTGTCGTGTCCCAAAAGTTTTGATATATTGTACTATCTTTATCATTCATTTCTACGTATCTCTTGATCTCATTTTTTCTCTGACTAGTTATTCTTCAGTAGCATGTTGTTTAATTTCCATGTATTTGTGGTTCTTCCTGATTTCTTTTTGTAGTTGATCTCTAGTTTCAAAGCATTATGATCAGAGAATATGGTTGGTATGATTTCAACCCTCTTATATGTGTCACCTTTTAAAAAATTCAATTACAGTTGACATTCAATATTATTTTATATTAGTTTCAGGTGTAGAGTATAGTGGTTAGACATTCATATAGTTTATGAAGTGATCCCCCTGACTAATCTAGTCCCTTCCTAGCACTATATATAGTTATTACCATATTATTGACTATTTCCCTATGCTTTACTTTACACCACCAGCTGTAAAGCTGGAGGGATTATCCTAAATAATTTACACACGCTTTACTCAGACTTAAAGAAAACCTTCAGGATTATATTGTAGTTATTTTCATTAACTTTTCAACATATATTTATTTGGTATTGAATAGATGGTAGGTACTGCTCTAGGTGCTAGGGATATAGCAGTAAGTAATGCACAAATTACTGCTCTCAGAGAGTTTACATTTTAGAATCAGAAGGGATAGACAATTAACAAATATTGTATAATATGTAATAGTATATTTTATGATTCAAAATAGTTTAAAGGGATAGAAATTTACAGCGGGGTGAAGGGTTCTGGTCAAGATGTCAGTGTAGATAAAGGCTGTGCATGCCTCTTCCAATGACTGAATTAAAATTGCTACTAAATTATGTAACAGTAAACCTGGAGAACAATCTGAAAACTAATTTGAACAGAAGTCCTATAACTGGGAATATTAAGAAGAAGCCACATCGAGACTGGTAGGAAGGATGGAGATGTAAAACAGGCTGGTCTCACACCCGTATGTGGCGGATGAGCATTTGGAGGGATATCTCAGCTATGGTGGTTCTCTTACACAGTATTTAATATGCTGTGAGCATGACCAAGTCACATAGTCAGCCTGAGAGACAATCCCATCCACTGGCATATCAACAGCAATCAAGGCTCAACTAAAACATGAGGACACACACGACCACACAGAGGACACTGCTGGAGCACCTGGCATAGCTGATCAGAGAGACTGCCACTGGGTCACACAGCACACCTACTACATAAGGCCACCTGGCTAAGAATGGGAGGTATAGAAAATCTATTTAATACATAGAAACAAACACAAAGGGGCAGCCAATATGAGAAAACAAAGAAAAATGTCCTAAATAATAGAAGAGGAGAAAACTCCAGAAAAATAACTAAATATAATAGAGGCAAGCAGCTTACCAGATATGGAGTTTAAAACACTGGTTATAAGGAAGCTCAATAAACTTAGAGAAAGAATTGATGAGCTCAGTGAGAACTTCAACAAGGAGATAGTAAACATAAAAAAGTTCATAGAACCCATAAAAAGAACTAGTCAGAAATAAAGAATACAATAACTGAAATGAAGAATATCCTAGAAGGAATCAACGGTAGATTGGATGAAGCAGAAGATCAAATCAGTGATTTAGAATGCAAGGTAACAGAAAACACCTATGTTAACAGCAAAAAGAATTAAAAAGTGAAGATAGTTTAAGGAATCTCTGGAACAATATCAAGTATACCAAAATTAGCATCATAGGAGTACCAGGAGAAGAGAGAAAGCAAGAGATTGAGAACCTATTTGAGGAAATGATAACTGAAAAATTCTCTAACCTGGTGAAGGAAATAGACATACAACCCCAGGAAGCTCAGAGAATCCCAAGAAAGAAGAACCCAAAGAGGCCCACACCAAGAGACATCATAAGATGCCAAAGGTTAAATACAAAAAAGAATCTTAAAAGTAGCAAGAGCAAAGCAGTTAGTTACCTACGAGGGAGCTTCCATAAGACTGTCAGCTAATTTCAGAGATTGGCATGAAATATTCAACATGAGGAAAAGAAAGGAACTACAACCATGACTATTCTACTCAGCAAAGCTAACAATTAAAATTGAAAGTGAAATAAAGAGCTTCCCAAACAAACAAATAAAACAAGTCAAAGGAATTTACCAGCACCAAGTCAGTATTAAAAAAAAAAAGTTAAAGGGACTTCTTTAAAAAGAAGAAGGGGAGGTAAAAAAAAAAAAAGAACATAAATATGTATAATAAAATGGCAATAACTATGCATCTATCAATAATCACTTTAAATGCAAATGGATTAAATGCTCTAATCAAAAGACATAGGGTAGCTGAATGGATAAGAAAATAAGACCTATACATATGCTGTCCACAAGAGAACCACTTCAGATCGAAAGACACACACAGATTGAAAGTAAAAGGATAGAAAAAGATATTTCATGAAAATAGAAATGAAAAAATAGCTGGAATAGCAATACTTATATGACATAAAATAGACTTTTAAAACAAAGATGATAATAAGAGACAAAGAAGGACATTACCTAATGATAAAGTGATCAACCCAACAAGAGGACACAACCCTACTAAATATTTATGTACCAAGCATAGGAGAATCTAAATATATAAAGCAAATATCGACTGACATAAGAGGCGAGATCGACAATAATAATGCTCACACTATGAGTCTTTAACAACCCATTGACACCAATGCACAAATCTTCCAGAACAAGGAAACAGTGGCCTTAAATGACACACTAGACCAGATGGATTTAATTGATATTTTTAGAGCATTTCACCCTGAAGCAGCAAAATATGCATTCTTCACAGTGCACATGAGCATTTTACAAGGTAGACCACATGTTAGGCCAGAAAACAAGTCTCAATAAATATAAGAAGAATGAAATCATATCAAGCATCTTCTCCAATTACAATTATAGGAAACTAGAAATCAATTTCAAGAAAAAAAAATGAAAAATACACAAATACATGGAGACTAAATAATATGCTACTAAACAATGAATGGGTTAACAATGAGATCAAGGAGGAAAAAAAAAAGATACCTTAAGACAAATAAAAATGAAAATACAATGACTCAAAATCTATGAGACATAGCAAAAGCAGTCCTAAGAGAGAAATTCATAGCAGTACAGGTCTGCCTCGAGAAACAAGAAGCATCTCAAAAAAAAGATGATATGATACACATAAAGGAACTAGAAAAAGAACAGCAAAAAAAGCTCAAAGTGAGTAGACAGAAGGAAATAATGACAATCAGAGCAGAAATAAATGATAGCTTAAAAATATATACATAAGATTATTGAAACCAAGAGCTGGTTCTTTGGGGAAAAAAAATTGATAAACTTTTAACCAACTCATCAAAAAAAAAAAAAAGAGAGATGACTCAAATAAATAAAATAAAAAATGTAAAGGAACTAACAACTGACTTCACAGAAATACAAAGGATTATAAGAAAATACTACAAACAATTACATGCCAACAAACTGGACAATCTAGAAGAAAAGGATTAATTCCTAGAAACATACAATCTCCCAAGACTGTGTCAAGAAGAAAAAAAAAATTGTGAACAGATTACTACTTAATACATTGAATCAATTGTCAAAAAACACAACCAATAAAAGTCCTGGACCAGATGGTCTCACAGGCGAACTTTATCAAACATTCATAAAAGAAGTAACACCTATTCTTCTCAAATTATTCCAAAATTTTTAAGATGATGGAAGCCTCCTAATTTCATTTAATGGGGCCATCATTACCCTGATTCCCAAACCAGACAAAGACATTGCAAAAAAAGAAAATTATAAGCATATATCCCAGAGGAACATAGATGCAAAGATCCTTAACAAATTATTAGCAAACTGAATCCAGCAATACATTAAAAAGATCGTATACCATAGTCAAGTGGGATTTATTCCTGGAATGCAAAGTTTGGTTCGATATCCACAAATCAATTGACATGGTGTACCATGTAAACAAAATAAAAGATAAAAATTATATGGCCATATAAATAGATGCAGAAAAAGTGTTTGATAAAATCCAGCATCAGTTTAATATAATATAAACTCTCAGCAAAGTTGGGATAGAGAGAACATACCTCAACATAATAAATGCCATATATGACAAACCTACACCTAACATCATACTCAATGGGGAAATGCTAAAAGCATTTTTCTTAAGGTCAGGAATGGGGGGAGGAAAAAATAAATAAATCATTATAATGTTTAGATTTTAAAAAAAATAATAGATAAAAAAGTGCTTGGGAAAGAAAAAAAGATCCGGAACAAGACAAGCATATCCACTTTCATTACATAGTATTGGAAGACTTAGCCACAGCCATAAGATTAGAAAAAGAAATAAAAGGTTCCCAAATGGATAGGAAGAAGCAAAACTATCATTATGCGCAGATGATATGATACAATATATACATAACCCTAAAGATTCCACCCCAAAATTGTTAGAACTGATAAATGTCAGTAAAGAAGCAGGATACAAAATTAATATTCAGAAATTAGTTGTATTTTTATATACCAATAATAAACTATGAGAAAGAGAAATTAAGAAAATAATTTTATTAACAATTGCATCAAAAATGAAATACTAGAAATAAATTTAATCACTAATGTAACAGACCTGTCCTCAGAAAATTAAGTCATATATACTGTGCTTGTAAATAGGAAGAATTAACATTGTTAAAATGTCCATACTACCCAAAGCAATATATCGATTCAATGCAATCCCTATCAAAATATCAATGGCATCTTTCACGGAACTAGAACAAATAATCATAAAATTTGTATGGAACCATTAAAGACTCTGAATATCCATTACAAACGTGAGAACAAAGCACAAAGTTAGAGGTGTCATACTACCTGATGTCAAACTATAATACAAGCCTACAAGAATCAAAACAGCATGTTACTGGTGTAAAAACAGACATATAGATTAATGGAACAGAATAGAGAGCCCAGAAGGAAATATTCACCTATAAAGTCATTTATTCTATGACAAAGGAGGCGAGACTATATAATGGGGTAAAGACAGTCTATTTAATAAATGGCATTGGGAAAACTGGACAGATACATGTAAAAAAAATAAAACTGGACCACTTTCTTACATCATATACAAGAATAAACTCAAAATGGATTAAAGACTTAAATGTAAGTTCCAAAACCATAAAACTTCTAGAAGAACACATAGGCAGTAAACTCTCTGACATTATTCTTAGTAATATTTTTTGTGATATATCCCCTTGAGAAATGAAACAAAATAAAAAATAAACAAATGGGACTATGTGAAACTAAAAAGCTTTGCGCAGCAAAGGGAATCATCAACAAAACAAAAGTACAACCTACTGAATGGGAAAAGATATCTGCTAGTGATACATCTGATAAAGGGTTAATATCCAAAATTTATAAACACTCAGACAACTCAATATAAAAAAATAAATAAATAAAACGGGCAGAGGGCCTGAATAGGCATTTATCCAGAGAGAACATACAGATGGCCAAAAGATGCTCAATGTCACCAATCCTTAGAGAAATGCAAATTAAAATTATAGTGAGATATCACCTCACATCTTTCAGAATGGTTATCATCAATAAATCAGAAAACAACAGTGTTAGTGAGGATGTGGAGAAAAGGGAAACTTCATGCCCTGTTGGTGGGACTGCACATTGGAAAACCACTATGGAAAACAGTTTGGAGTTTCCTTAACAAATTAAAAATAGAATTACCTTGTGACCCAGTAATTATACTTCTGGGTATTTATCCAAAGAAAACAGAAACACTAATTCAAAAAGATATATGCACTCTTATGTTCATTGCAGTATTATTTACAATA
>NW_011889185.1:3140092-3164756 GCF_000151845.1 Pteropus vampyrus
CACATAATGGAATATTACATGGCCATAAAAATATGAAATCTTACCATTTGTGACAACATGAATAGACCTAGAGGGCATTATGCTAAGTGAAATAAGTCAGACAGAAAAAGACAAATACAATATGATCTCACTTATATATAGAATCTAAAGAAAAAAAAATAAGCAACAAAACAGAAACAGACTCAAAGATACGGAGAACAAACTGATGGTTGACAAATGGGAGAGGGGTTGGGGGGCTGAGTGAAAATGGTAAAGGGATTAAGAAGTACAAATTAGTAGTTAGAAAATAGTCATGGGGATGTGAGGTACAGCATAGGGAATATAGTCAATAATATTGTAATAACTATGTATAGTGCCAGATGGGTACTAAACTAATCTGGGGATCACTCTGTAAATTATTTAATTGTCTAACCATTATGCTATACTCCTGAAACTAATATAAATATCAAATGTTGACTCTAATTGAAAAATAAAAATTAAAAAAACTAAAATATATAGTGAGAGATATTACTTTAGTTAACATCATCAGAGAAGGACAACCAAGAGAAGATGTCCCAGAAACAAAGTGAAGAATGTATTTTAAACAGCAGAGAATAACCAACTGTGTTATATGCAGAAAACAGAGACAATGAATTGAAAACTGAGAAATGGTCATTGGATTTAGCAACACAAAGATCACTGGTGACTTTGACAAGGAAGCTTTGGTGGATTGATGGGGATAGAAGCCTGATCAGAGTGGGCTCAACAGAAAATAAGAGAAATGAAGATAGTAAATAAGAAATAACTGTTGAAAACTTTTGCTAAAATGGCAATAGAGAAATGGTACAGTAGTCAGAGGGGAATGTGTAATGAAGGGAGGGAAACATTATTGTGTATTTGCATGATGAGAGGACTGATCTAGTGCTGAGGGGAAAATTGGTTATATTAGAGGAAGAAGAGAACAAGCTCTGGAGCATTGTTCTTAAGTAAGAAGTCAAGAATGGGATCACAGGCACAAAGAAAGGATTTGGCCTTATATATGTATATAAAGAGGTCATTTGTTGTGACACAGGTAAGATGTAGAATAATGGTATAGATACAGAATATTGAAGACTTGGTGGTAAGATATGAATGTTCCCTTTTGAATGTTTCTATTTTCTCAGTGAAATAAAAAACAGACCACAGAGGAATGAGAAAAGGCAGGAGGTACTGGTGGTTTGTGAAAAGAGGAAAAAACATGATAATAGTCATCTAAAAGAATGGTAGAATAAATTGACTTGGGAAAAATAATGGCATTCTCCAAGTAGCTCTAAGGGCTCACCTGAAGTCAGTGCACATGTGGATTGAATCTGGCTAACCTGGGAAGCCTAGAGGCAGTCTCTAGAATGTCAGGCTAGATGGAGGTCCTAAGATCTTGTACCTCTGAGATCTGAGGGCATGCTATGTTATTCCCTGCTTCATGTAAACATCTCCATAAATTTCTATGACCTTTGCCATTAAAGAAAATTGACATTCTCTAGAAGTGACTGTTTGTATCTTTTCATCAATCATGCTGCTGCCCATTGTGACAAGCAAGCAAGGAGAGAATAGCATAGCGCTATCTTTCAGTCGTCTTGCCAATGTAATGAAGTCAGAGACCCTTCCTATTCATTCGCTAGGAATGAAACCAATAGCCCTACCTACTAGAAATGGAAAGCACTCTGCTAGGGCCTAAAGCCAGTGTGTCTAAAACCACACTGGTTTTCTCCTACTCCAATAAGGTTTTTCTCTTAATTTGTGACCTGACCATCCACTTAATTTTCTGAATATCTTTAGACTCATCTATATATCTAGACAGATAGATAGATAGATAGATAGATAGATAGATAGATAGATAGATATAGATATAGATATCATTATATATCTATATCTATATATATCATTATATATCTATATCTATATCTATATCTATATCTATATCTATATCTATATCTATATCTATCTATCTATCTATCTATCTAATCTGTCTATATGCACCATTACTTTGCTTCTAAACCTTTGATGGCTCCTCATTTCCTAAGTGATAAGTTTTAACTCATGAGCCTAACATGGAGGACCCTTCTCACATGTCTTCCTCTCTCATCACCACCCATCCCCTTCTCACACAATTTTCACCTATCCATCTTACATCCCAGACTTACTTTTCTGGTTAAATATCTACTTCATGAGGTAGTTTAGGCTCCTGAGAGAAACAAAGTAACAGCTGCTTTTGATAGGGAGAGGACTTTCATCAAAATCTTTGTCTTGGATTAACTAGGAAAAGAACTTTCTACCACATGTACCGCGGAAGACTCTCAGACTCATTTCCCACACAGTATGGCTCTAAATATCTCTCTATTCTAGGATATAGCCCAAACTAAGAGAAATTCTAAAATCGACTCCCCCTTGCCAGACTGCAATGTAGGTCTGACAACTGTGCAAAAAGAGGAGAGACAAAGGAAGATTGGGTAGGATAAAATCTCAGATGTTAGTAGACCTCTGAGAAAGCTTTGGCCTGGCCAATTGGAAGCCCCAAAGATCGCCCATCAGAGAAATCCTGTGTCAGGCAGGAATGGTCCAGCTTTATTATCCTCACCATGCTCAATCATAAGTAGAAACAGCCTGGGGAGAGTGGCCTCAATAGAAACAGTGCAGCCAGTCCTAAAAGTGCAGCATCTGGGGGCTGCCCACTAACAACCCTTCTACCAGAAGGTTCTCTCTTGTGGGGCAATCTGTATGTGCATCTCCATGGCTGCCACAATCATCTATATTATCTATTCCTAATCTTAATTCTCTCTTTTTACAATCAACAAACAAAGGTACCATATTCTGAATTTCTACAAACTTTTATACATCAGACATTTACAGACACAGTTCCCTCTCTCTGATTTTGTGTTTCTTCTCTGCCTAGTTATCTTCCAATCAGTTTTGAATAAATTGTTAAATAATCCTTCCTTTATGATGTCTTCATAGTCCAACTCCCTTTATGTCCTTCATAGATTTTGGCAATACTTCAGTAAAGTGTTTATAATATTTTAGTAAGTTGTTTGCATGTATTTGCAGTGCTAAATTTGAAAACTCCTATAGAGAAGGAACCATATTTAATTATTTTTTTATCCCTAACTCCATCATTCTCAAATTGTATGTCCAGGTACCCCATACTACTGCAGTAAAGTCACAAGAGGTGTCATGGAGTAATGTAAATTTTCAAGGAAAACTGAATGACACTTCTTGAACTATAACTATTAACTTATTTGGACCTAACTACTTAATAAGTGGAACAGTTAAGTATTTCATTTAGCCTGGAGTTACTGTGAGAATAGATTGACACTAAAAGTTCTGTGAACTGAGAAAGTTTGGAAAACTCTGTCCTAACTCCCAATAAACACAGTACTTAGCATATAACATGTTAGGTAAATGACTCAACTATTAATTTTAGATCATTTATCTTACTTATAAACATTTATTTAGCACACATTCTCTCTGTGCCAGCCATTGCACTAAGTACTTTAAATGCATTATGTAATTTATCCTTCCATCAACCCTGTGAGGGAATTAATTTACCATTCTAAAGACTAGGAAACTGTGATATGGAGTGATAAAATAACTTTTGCAAGTCCATGTAACCAAAAAATTGTAAAGTTGAGGTTCCAAAGCCTATTCTATTAACCACTATATTCAATATACAAATTCCTCCAAAGGTTTTCAACATAACAAGTGGTGAAGTTGATTGAAAATAATAGTATCACATTTACGTTATTGAAGAATATATAGAGTGACCTTTTGAGAGTTAAATAGATGAATTCATTATGGGATACTACTTCAACAACTATATTGAGTGTCTGCTGTGTGCAAAATGCTATGAAGGATACAAAGATGAATAAGAAATACTTCTGAAAATGACAATTTTGAAACAAAGATAAAATCATTTTCACACAGTCACATATTTTCAAGATACTTTTCTATTCTGATCTCAGTGTGCCCGTGAACCTTTTCTCTTACATCTACATCTTTCAGAGACACTTCTAGGGATTTAGCTTTGTCCATTCAATTAGCTTCTTCATACTAGGGTTGAAATTTTGACTTTCTGTACCAGCAATCGAACTTGCCCTACTTAGGGTTCAGCAGCTTTGGGCAACTGAAAGATCTCACATTTCTTCTTTCCTCTTTCTTCTAACTTAAGAGGGGCTTTTAGTTGATAAATTAACAGCAACAGAGGGTGTAAGGATAGATGCACAGTAGAAGTTGGTTTAGCAGCATGTAGGGGCAAGTGTTTTGCTGCCCTCAGCATGGATGGGGAATACCAGAAGAAAAAAGAGTCACTACGCACAGGTGATTCCTCAGGTAATCAGTATTAGAATCGCCAGAGGTTTTTTGACATGAAGTCTGAGACTCTACCACTAACTTCCAAAATCTAATTATTGTAGAATCTGCCTTCCACATGTGTTTCACATTCCCTAAAATTAAATTAGGCCAAATCTAATGTATTCATTCAAAAAATTCAGATTGACCTTTATATTTACAGTTTACGATTGGTTAAGGTGAAACTGTGGGCTACAAAATTTACACTGTTCTGACAAATGGAAGAGCTGGCATCTAGTTAGGATTCTAATGCTGAGTATACATAACCTTTTGAACAAGTCACTTAACTAGTCTGAGTCTGAGATTTTATTTGTATTAAATAGACTGATCTCTTGTTTTACAGTCTTAAAGTTCTATGATTTTATTTTACTGAGCACTGCCACAAAATAATTTAAGTAGCTATTATTGGACTCTGAAAAAAAAAAACAGAAAAAAACTGTTATAGATAATATATATAAAATAAACAAGTTAAACATAAAACCCTAAAAATACAGAAGAAAACTTTTAGAAGTCACCATTTTCAGTACAGCACAAACACATATCCAAAGTCTTCTGGAATTCTATATGAATAAATGTAAAATAAGGAATTAGCTTTTATTTTGATGATTGCAATACTAGCAAAAGCAGACCAGACTGAGTCAATATCTATCTGGAAAAATTGGTGAATTTTACATTGTTTTATGTGATAGATGTAATGTTATTAATATCAGTGAAGACATAAGATAAATTGAGGAACACAGACAATAATTTTATTACTGTGTAATCATATTTAATTGCTTCATTATATTTTAAATGTATTTAATTTTTTAATGTAATCATTTAAGTTCAACCTGTTACCACAAATATCAATACAGTATTGATGAGTTGAGACTATATAATCTCTGGCTTTTTAAAAGTCTGAAATTCCTATCCTTAGAATATTCAAATCATCAGGAAAAGTAAAGAACTAGCTAGAAAAGTGTAATTTATACTCGGCTGAGATTTCCAAGTGGAAACTAAGTTTTCTAATTTCCTAACTTCCTTCATGGTGATATGGGAGACTGAGATAGAAACCAGGAAGTTGACCAAATTAAACTTGTTCAGAATCCACATTCTTAAAAGAGAAAGGAATGTTTTCAGATACGGCCATGGAAACACATCTCTGACAGTTTTGTGCTACATTAAAAGTGGATTTTCAAATTTGCAGACAAAAATATTTCATGAACTTAGAAGCAAAAATTTATCACAAATTTATAGGCAAAAATCCTCAACAATATACTAACAAATTTAACTCACCAGCATATACAAAGAATTATATACCTCATACAAGTGAGATTTATTTCAGGAATGTAAAGCTGATTCACTATTTGAAACTAAATAAATATAATCTACCATATCAGCAGAATAAAGAGGCAAAATCACAAGATTACATCAACTGATGCAGAAAAATATTTGGTAAATTTGTCATCTATTCATGATGAAAACCCTCAGTAAATTAAGAACAGGGAAACTTCCTCAGGTGATAAAGAAAATCTACCGAAAAAGAAATCTACAGCTAATATTGTACTTAAAGGTGAAAGATAATGTTTCCCCCCTAAGATTGGAAAGGATGTTTCTACTCTTACCACTTGTATTCAATATAGCAAAGAAATATTTAGCCAGTGCAATCAGGCAAGAAAAGGAAATAAGGGCATGCAGATTGGAAATAAAGAAATAGAACTACTCTTATTTTCAGATGACACCAAATCTATGTAGAAAACACCAAAAAATCTATCAAAACTGGAACTAATAAATGAGTTCAGCAATGTCACAAGTTGTAGAGTCAACACACAGAAATCAATTGCATTCTACATATTAGCAGCAAACACATGGAAATCAAAAATTAAACACACATTATCATTTATAATTGAGTCAAAAAAATCTAACAAAACACATAAAATATCTGTATACTAAAGATTAAAAATCCCCGAGGAAAGAAAGCAAAGATGATCTAAATGAATGGACAGACATATTGTGGTCATGGATAGGAAGACTCACCTTAGTAAAAATGTTAGTTTTTCCCAAGTCAACCTGCAGGTTTAATGCAATTCCTATCAAAGGCCTAGCAAGGTTTCTTACAGATATAGATAAGCATATTTTAAAATTTATATAGGAAGACAGAGAAACTAGAACATTTAAAACCATTTTGACAAAAAAGAATAAAGTAAAAGGACTCTGAGATTATGATTTATTATATAGTTACAGTAATCAAGACAATGTTTTATTAGAGAAGGAAAAGATACATAGATCAATGAAACTGAATATACAGTGCAGAAATAGACCAACACAATTATGCCCAGTTGATTTTTGATACAGATACCAAATTAATTCAATTGAGAAAAGTTGTTTTTTTTTTCAAAAAATTGAACATCCATGGGCAAATTAATAAAACCCTTTGATCTGATTCCTACACTGCACACAAAATATTAATTCAAAATGAATCATGAATTTAAATGTAAAATATGAAACTATAAAAATTTTAGAATAAAACATAAAAGAGCATCTTTGGTATCTAGTTCTAGGAATTAACCTAGAGTTTAGACATGACTCCAAAAGTATGTTTCATTTTTGAAAGTTTCTATAAATTGGACTTCATCAAAATTAAAAAGTGTTGTACTCCAAAATATCCTATTATAAGAATAATAATTTTTTAAAAAGCTACGGACTGGGAGAAAATATTTGCAAACCATATATCTGAACAAGGTCATATCTAGAATTTTTAAATAACTCAAAACTCAACAGTTTTCTTTTTTTATAAATAATTTAACTACAAAATGGGCAAAAATATAAAAGGCTATTTTTACAAAAAGAAGATACAGATGGCAAGAAAGACATGAAAATATTCAAAATCATTATCCATTAGGAAAATAGATATTGAAACCACAATTACATCATTACCTACCTTTTAAAAAGCTAAAATAAAAACTTTTGATACTGACAAATGCTGGCAAAGATATGAAGAAAATGGATCTCTCACACATTGCTGGTGGGAATGTCAAATGGTACAAACCATTCTAGAAAATAATTTGGCCATTTCTTATAAAACTAAGTATGTGCTTATGTGACCCAGCAATTGTACTGTTGGGCATGACCTCAGAAAAATGAAAATACATATTCATACTCACATAAAAAAAAACAGAATGCTCATAGTGGCTTTTTTTATAATAGCAAAATAGTAGAAAAAAGCTAAATTCTCTTCAATAGGTGAAAAGTTGAAAAAACTCTGGTACATACATAAAATGAAACACTGCTCAGCAATAAAAAAGAATGAACTAATGATACATGCAATGACTCGATTGTATCTCAAGGGCATTGTGTTCAGTGAAAAATGTCTCAAAGGTTATAAATATATAATTCTGTTAGAGAACATCCTTGAAACGACAATGCTATAGAAATGAAGAACAAATTACTGGTTGCTAGGGAACAGGGGAAGGAATAAGGTAGTGTGTGGGCATAAGTTCAAAGTGGTAGTATGAGGTAGTTCTTTTGTAGTGACATAATGGTTCTATATCTTGATTGTAGTGATGGTTATAACAATCTATACATAGCATAAAATTAAATGAAAATACACATGCACACACACAAAAATGTAGGTTAAAAGATGATAAAAATTGAAAAAAGTCTGTATTCTTGCTAACAGTAATGTACCAATGTCAATTTCCTGGTTTGATATTGTACTATCTATAAGCTCTGTAAGATTCTACCATTGGGGAAAGTTGAATGAAGGGTACATGAGTCTATAATTATTTCAAAAGGAAACAAAATTTAATGTAAATATTATAAAATGGACTGTTCTTGCACAAATATGCATACCTGGTATGTCTCTGAGGCCCCAGCATTGTTCACTCTTTAGAAAAATTGAAGAACAGGTTCAGGTTCCAGCTGGTATTGGATAATTAAAAGATTCTCCATTATAATAAGCACTTCTGCAGAATTTGGTAGAATTAGATAATGATTTAATATCAGGGTCCTACATTTCTCAGTCTATCTTTCCAACTTCATTTCCATCCAACCATACATACAACATGATACAGTAAATGTAGTATACTACATTTCCCCCACCTTGGACAGAATGCATATCCTCACAGCTCTGAGTCTTTCCTGCTCCCTCTTTCCAGGAAGGCCCCTTCCCTCATTCTCCACTAGTGAAACTCTTTCTCAGATGCTCTTCTTTGTTATAAGATTCCACTCCAGCAAGGCAAGATTATTTGCTTCTTCTTTACTGAAGAACTTATCACATGTACTATAGAGTTTTCAATCAGTTTAAATTTGCCCCTGATATAAGTTACTAGTGGGAGGCACCATACCTTACCTATCCTTAAGATACAATGCCTGGCATCATGCTTAATAGATTTTTTTGACCAAATTAATTTAATGTAATTAAATTGAAGATTGAGGAATCATTGATTTTACCAGTTAGCACATAGGTGTTCTCTGTGAATAAAAAAGATTTAGAATTAATGAGGTTAGAAAAATAAATTCTTTCTCTCTATACAAATAAACCAAAGTTAATAGATGTTAAAGACCCATTAATGGCCTTGATTAGATAAGACTTGACACAAAAACAAGAAGGAAAAAAAGACCTTAATAAAGAAAAAAAAATGAAGGTTAGTTTTATCCAATTTAAAGGATTCGTAATGTGCAGGTAGGAGAAAAATGGAATCACCAAGACACTAGGACATATAATGTTATTTTCTCTCTTGAAAATAAAATGTTAATTCATTGTTGATTGTTGTTCTATAATAAACAGACCAGTTATATGCTTCACTTGATTCTGAGGCCACCGATTGGGCCAGCTGATTACCCAAATCCTCAGTAGTGATTAGTATTTTAAAGAATTAGAATACATGTCAAGTGAGAATAGCAGAAGAGAAGATGACTACATTTTCAACTTATGTATCCCTATCTTTGAAATATATCCAGAATAAAGTTAGTTCTCACTGCTACCACTGCCACCACTTTGGTTCATCCTGTCATTTTACGTCACTGGACAGTGGAAATAGTTTTTAACTAACTAGTCTCCTGGCATAATCAATCAGTCTATTTTCAGCTCAGGGGCCAGAACAGTTAAAATATAGTCAATTCCTATCATTCACCTACTCAAAACCTTTTAAATTATTCCCATGTCCTTCAGAGAAAAAGTAAAATTTTTCTATGATTCACAGAACTCTATGAGATCTGTCTCATCATGTTATTTAGTATCTGCTAACCTTATTTTCTAGTGCTCTCCCCAACACTCACTGCTCCAGCCATCCTGGCCCCTTTCTATGCCCCAAATATCACAAAAACACGCATTTCTCAGGGACTTTATTCTCTCTTTCCCCCTGCCTATAATGTTTTTCCCCCATATAGCTCTTTCACTAAACCCTGATTTCTTAAAGTTTACTCAACAATCATCTTCATTTTAAAATTCGAACTCATTACCCTTCCACTTCACACTGACTTACTTCTTCTTCATAGCATATGCCCTTAAGATATCATATATTTTATTCATTTACCTTATTTTCTACTCTCAGTAAGGTTCCACATTATTATCTTCGTCAAAATAAGAACTGATGCTTCACTCACTGCCAGGCACTGGGATGAGGCCTTTGCGTGTATTACCTCATTTATATCTTCAAAATCTCTCTGTGAAAAAGGCTTAGATCAGTGGCATTCCTAGTGTATTTGAAATCTGCAGTGGATTTTTTTTCTACTCCCCTCCTTCACATGACAAAATCATTTTTAGTAAGTCTTATAATAATAATAATCACTCCTTTTTTTTATTCATTCTTTAGTTTTAAAACAGAAAACAATTTAAAAAGAATAAATTTCTATTTTAAAGACCAAGTGAAATTACAAGTTACATGTAGCTGAGTCTGTTTGTGTTAAAATAACTGAGTTTTCACATTTAACTTCCATGTTTATGTTCATGTTCAATGTTTGTTACAAAAAGCTCCCAGATTTGAGAAAGAAAGAGGAGAGAGAGAGAGAGAGAGAGAGAGAGAGAGAGAGAGAGAGAGACAGAGACAGAGAGAGAGAGAGAGAATGTCCCTATTATGGATGTTATGACAGATAAGGAATTTGAGATGTTTACAAATATAAGTCTGAGAAGTGGTAATATGGGAAGGACTTTTCTAATGTAAGGTACTGTAGGAGCAAAGACAAAGACAGGTAAGCCCAGAGTGTTTTAAGCGTATAGTGAGTACTCTGGTTTTACTGACACCTTGGGTAGGTAATGGAGTAGTGAAATAAGAGAAATAAGGCATGCAGTATGTGAGTTGGAAGAGATTTTACAGATTAAGCCCAACTCTTTCATTTTATACCTGAACATACTGTTGTGCAGGTTGCTTACAAGTCTTCAGTCCACATCCTTACCATACAGGACAATCTCTAATCAAATGGTCATACCCTTGATATAGAGATGTAAGGTACCAGAAAATCCCTACCATCCCAGTTCAATTTACAACACTGCCCAAGAAGTGCCTTACCCCCCATTTCCTGGTTGAGGGGAAGTAGCAGAAGTGAGCTAATATGTAGTCAGCAGCACTGATTTGTATATATGATCAGTGACTGGATAAGGAGGAAACTGAAATAGGCTTATATTATCCCAGTGTTTACATGTTTACACAATAACAACTCCCCTCTATTCTTCACTTTCCTCTTTGGATTCTATCCACTTTTCTTTTTATTATGTACTAGTACTGCCTTTCTCCAGAGCTTAAATCAAGCTTGGCCATATTGACTACCTGCTTTACCAACAATACTTTTCCTTCCTTATGCTTCATAATTCAAGTCTATTTTTTTCCATGTATGCAAAAGCTTCATTGTACTTCTGTGATGCATATTGTGAAAAAAAAATGAGATATTTGCTTGTCGTTATATCTTGTAGTTGGTGTTAAATAGAATAATCTTTCTTCACTGTCATTGTACTTTGCCATTTGAAGGAAGACTAGTCTGCACCAAAAACCAAAGCAAACAAAAGTTGTTTCTAAAATACTATTTGATTTTGAACACATTAATATTTTGTGGTCAGTTTTATCTCATATTATTGACTCCCTGACACAGTAAATAATTTTTTCAGTTAGATATAGGCTGGTGATATAATATTTTAAAGTAGAGACTTCTGTCATTTGGGCTCTGAATCAGGCTGCACTTGTGGCACTACTTTTATTTTCTACCAGAAACCAAAAACAATGCTACTTCTCTGGATAGCTTTGCCATATTAGCATGTCCCAGCAGGCAGAGGAAGGTGAGATTTCAATAAACCAGCAAAGTCTTTATTTTTTTTATGATTATAGTGGAAATAATATATTTTATAAATATATGTTTGACTTAAATATTTTAAGTCAGAATGTGAAAAAATTAAAGCCATGAAAACCTCAAGAGTATTTTAAATTTTTGATTTTGATACCAAATTTTTTTTGAAAAAATGCTAAATCATGGAATTTAGATGTCTAGTCTCATATCCATGGGATCAATGAATCAGTTAACTTAATATTGACATTCTTTCTGCTGTTTTCCAGCATACTTTTGGGCTACTTATATTAAGTTTTATAACAATTTTTTATATTAGTTTGAAATGCTATAACATATTTCATAAGCAAATATAGAAAACAATTAGATTATTTAAAATGGCAAAAGAATGACAAAAAATAAACACCTAACAGGATGAGATCAGCAAATTATGATATATCTATTCATGCAACTAAACTCTATGCAGATATTAAAAATAAATCTTCTAGCTGAACTTCCCCTAGCAATACCCTACTCATTCATTTATTCATGAAATATTTACTGATGCTTCATTTTGTGCCCAAAACTGTGCTAGGTGCTAGGAATCACTAATGAGCAAAACATACATGGTCCTTGTTCTTATGCAACTTTCTCTTCATTGACCAATAAATCACATAAATATATAATCAAAATTTATAATAAATTAGTACCACAGAAGAACAATATATGTTAATTTGAGAAAATATAACAAGATTACCTGATATCAAAAATAGAGCAGGGTTTCCTAAAGTAACTTTTAGGCTATAATAATGTTAATGATAAAGTATTTTTAAATATATTTTTAATTATAAAGTACTTTATATTAGTCATATTTTTGTTTTTGTTTTCACCATGTTACCTAAAATGCTCTGTGGAAACAAATAGTAATATAAAGCCAGAAAACTAAAGAAGATGTTCTCTTTAGCTTAAAAATTACAAAACTGAGCTTTAAAGTTTATAAAATTGATTTTAAGATCTATCCAATATGTTTCTAAATAATTACAGAATATTTTCTAAACATTAAAGCATGATAAATATTAGGAATATACCTTTAATCTTCAAAACTAGCACTGTAATAGGAGACATCAAATTCCAAAGCCAGAAGTGCCCAATTGAGATTAATCTGGACAATTTCCTCAAGAAATCATGTTATTTATCAATCATATATATAATTCAGTGTATTACACACAGTGACAATTTACTGTAGAGGAAGGGCATCAATATGAGCTGAGAGTACTTAGAAGACATATTAATTTACAATCAGTGCACTTAACAGCAACTTGCTAAACATGCAAACTACAAAACTACCCTTCTTTTTAATTAAAAGAACACCTAAATAAGTTAATTGATCATTCATTCATTCACACGATGAGTATTTTTGGAGTGGGTATAAATGGTTTGCATAAATGGTCAATGATTAACTCACATCCCAGCTGTTTTGAAGAACACTGTCTACATTAGGAGAATATTACTGAGATGCCACTAATAGAATCTGCTCTTCATATTTCGTGACCCATTTTGAAGTTCTGTTTTGTTACAGGAACCAATAAATATAGGCATTCAGACTTTTGGTGGTGGGGTAAGGATTTTCAGGTGAAGTGGGAAGTCATTTCTCAAATCCTGTGAATCTAGAGGGAGCCATTGACAAACTATTTTGCTACTCTGCACACTTGTAAGATGAGGTATCATTAGGGAAAGCCACATAAAGCTGTTGCAGCTGCATGATATAAAAAGTGGGGACAATTTAATAGAAAATGTCATCTTTTGCAGAATGTTGATTGCCTATTTTTTATCCATAAAGCCTTCTCATCATAGGGGCTCCAGCAGCTGTGAGAAGGCATCCTGTCACTTATATTCTCAGACATTATAGTGTATAAAGCTCTCCATGTGCTGTTTGGCATCCAAAATATTCTGCTTTTTCCTTTTTTTCTTCATACTACACTATGGGATATAGGATATTTTCTTCTTGTGAGGATGAAGCAAGGACTGGCTTCTTGACACTGGAATTTCAGTGTAAACAAGAAAAACATCTGTTGAAGTCATGAGGTGCTATTTCTTCTGTATTCTGGATCAAGAAACCCTAAAGCTATAACATTCTATAATTCTATAATGTTAAGGATTTCTCCTTAACAGATGGCAGTTATTACGAGCTACTACAGGGCATAACTCTTCAGAGGCTAGGTTGAAATTTGTCCTGTGCAAAAAAGAAAAGAGATTTATGGAGACAAGGCAGGGTCAAGTGCTTTTTAAAATCATGTTAGAATTCTCCAACTTGAAAGTTCTATTTTCTCATCATTAGTTTTAGAAAGGTGACTTGGTCATAAATTTTACATAAAAATCACTGAGCTTTAGAAATTTAATAGCTACATTTCTTTATCAAGTTTAAAATAATCCCATAAATCTTACCAAATGTTTTACATTCAACAATTTAGAGTTTATTATCACTAAGAAGATGCTTTATGCTATTTTGATGAACAAAATGCTGCAAACTAAATATATCATGCACTGCCACAGCTTAAAATAATTGTCAGTGCTAGGCACATAGTGAGTATTCATTTGTTCATTAATTCAATCCTTCTACAAATTTCTATTGAGCATCTCTTATTTCCCAGGCACTGTTCCAGGTGCAAAAGATACAGTCATGAACAAGAGAGACAAAAATTCTTTTTCTTGTGGAGCATACCACCTCTTGAAACACACGTGCACACACACAAACACACATACTGGTATTAAATGAGGGTGTTACATACTTTAGGGTTTGTACAGTGTGATATAAAGACTTTAATACGATTCCCAGGATTCCTGCTTGATGCTTACATTGAAGGGTGGCAGAATATGATACCAAAATGTGCCTCTTTGGCATAAAGTTTATTTTGAGCTGATTGTTTTGAAAAACAACAGACACAGGAGAAGCTCTGAAAACAGAGTAGAAATTACTCTTCTGTAAAAGACATTCATAATTATAAGGGAAATCTCCACTTGTAAGCATGTTTTCTTCTCTGTACCAGGAAGAAAAGGATGTCTCTAAATCATAAAAGAATCATCAATGGATTAAGACACAGGCTAAAATCTGCATAACAAAACTTATTCTTGTGTATCTTACTGGCCTCCTATCTACCCTTTTTCCTTTTGTCTTTAGTTGAAGATAGTATTTAAGCCTAAATTCTAAGCCACTTCTGAGAGTTACTAATTTTTCTTGGGTAACTCTCATATATACATGAGGTGTACATGTTAATGAACTTCTGTTTGCTTTTCTCTTCTTAATCTGTCTTCAGTTACTGGAGCTTCAGCAGAGAATTTAGAACTGTAGAAGAAAAATTACTTTTCTTCCTTTATAATACCTTTGTATAATCCGCTCCCACTGAATGTAGACAGGATCTGTGACTTGTTTTTAATCAATCTAATGTGGCAAAAATGATGAAACATAGGTGATCATGTGTACATGATTCCATAAGTGTATGGTTCTCCTCTGCTAGAGTCTTTGTACCCCACTTTCTCTCTCCACGACTGGTTTTAAAGAATCATGCTGCTAATGGGGTTCAGGACACACTACTTTAAAATATGGCATATTGAATATTTTTAAGTTGAAGTAGTTTGAGAAAACAGAAGCAGGAAAGTTACTCTGACCTTGCTCCCATTCTTCTCCCTAGGAAATAGGTCATGAAGCCCTCATCTGAGACATATCCTCCCTTTACCCAGAGGAAAGGAGCTTCTTTATCTCTGAAGACAAAGAGACTCTGAGAATAACCCTAAGAAACACGGCTTACTAAATTTTCTCCAGTTTATTACACTTAGCCCTTACTTTCTGACCTATCATATTTCTCCACAACTGTCCACTCTTCATCAAACCTGGCATAAAACTACTTAGGACTAACTGTTTCTCCGGGTCTTAATTTCTTTATGAAATCTACTATATCACTTAAAACTTATATTAAATAAATTTGTATGATTTTCCCCTACTAATATGCCTTTGTCAGTTTAATTTTCAGACCTAGACAGAGATCCTGAGTCAAGAAAAATTTTTTCCTCATCTATACTGCCATGAAGCCAATATATTCAAGGAAAAGAATTTTGCCAACAACCTGAATTAACTTGGGAGCATATCTTTCCCCAGTTGAGCCTCTGATGAGAACCCAGTCCTGATTGATATTTTGACTGCTGCTTTGTGAGACATTAAGCAGATGACCCCACTAATCTGTGCATGAACTCCTGACCCACAGAAACTGAAAGAAAATAAATGTGTGTTGTTTTAAGTGGCTAAGTTCATAGAAACTTATATGCAGAAAATTAATACAAATAGAACTTTTATCTAGCTTTGGATCATAGAGATAACTATAAATTTTTACAATAAAATACCTCAAAGTCATTTTTGGATAATTAGGTTATATCTTTTATGAAAAAAAATGTTTTAAAAAACATTGCATCGTTGGGTCAAGTAATTGCTTTGTGTTAATACGTTTGTCATACAAGTCTTTGTGGCCCAGACTAATCTGATGGAATGAACCAACGATATAGGGCCAGCCTTGTCTTTACTGAATGAACTTCTTTATAAACAAATCCATGCTAGTCCCATTTTTGCTCCCCACTCAATGAACCAGAATAATGGGTCCATCTAAATATCTTAAGTATAATTGTGCTTAATGTGTATAGACTAATTTACCAAGAGCTTTTACAAACCTCATCTCCCATAGTCTTCACCCTAAGTCAGTGAGAGAAGAATTTCACAATGAGGAACCTGAGGCTAAGAGAACTGAAAACCTAAAATCAAATTATTAGTAATTGGTAGAAGTGAGACTCATGCTACCAAATGTTATCAGAAAGAAAATGCATTTCTCATTTCACTATGTTACAGCTACCAGTATAGGAAATTGATGGCTCTGTTCCTAAAGTCTTCCATGAGCCTTTCCAAGAAGACTCCTCACTTCTTCACAAGAAGCTTAAGATATCATCAATGCTCTCAAGTAAAAACAGCTATAAGCAGCATGTGAAAAAAAAAGAATAAAAAATAGGAGTATTGCCTCCTTAGATCAACTGATTTAGTCAAAACAATTAGCTATGTTCCAAGCACTGTGCTGGGTATACTGGGAATAGAAAAATGAGTAATAAACATTCTCTCCCCCTACCATCTACACACCACTTTCACCACCACCAGTACTTTTAGTCTGAGAGACAGAGACTTACATTATTTCAATTTGATATGTTGAGTTCTAAGAGAAGGCTATAACTGCAAGGGCACTTTAAGACAATAGTGTATCAATAAAACTAGCCATAGCTTTCAGAGAAATCTTCTGACAGGAGAAGGAGACTTAGAGGAGGTCTGCAAAAGCAAGTAAAGTTTCAATTATGTGTTCCAGGAAAAGGAAATTGGTAGGCAATTTGTAAAAGCAGGAAGCAACTTACAATGTACAGGAATGCTCAGATGTTGAGTGTTAATAATAAATGAAGCATGAGGCATGAAGTAGCCAGAGAGTCAGCAGTAAAAGTCATAGCTTAAATTATATGTGTATATGCTATATTCTTGACTCTGTGTTAAGCACCATGCTTACAGACAATAATTTAATTCTAGCAACAACTTAGATAAGCACCATTGTTATATCCACTTTTCAGGTGAGGAAACTGAGGCTCAGAAATGTTGAGTAGGAATTTCAATCAAGATGGCAGAGTAGGTGAACATTGTGCTTGCCTCCTCCCATGACTACATAAACATTATAACTAAATTATAGAACAGTCAACATGGAGACCATCTGAGGTCTAGCTGAACAGAAGTCCTATAACTGAGGATATGCAAAAGCAACACTGAGACTGGTAGGAGGGTCACAGATGCAAAAGAGGCTGGCCCCACACCCATATGTGAAGGTTGAGAATTGGGAGGAATATCTCAGCTGCTGATGTCCCCTCTGAAGAGTGAGGGGTCCTAGCCCCATACCAGTTTCCCCAGCCCGGAGCACCAGAGCAGAGAAGAGGAGCCCCCACAACATCTGGCTGTGAAAATCAACATGGATTCCATTTATCCCAGTGAGATCCAGAAATCCTATTAAAGGGCCACATGCAGAGGTCATGAGTTTTACAAGGAAAATGACCTGTAAATAGATAAGACCAGTGGTCTGGAAATTTCTCCTCCCTTGCAGCCCCCCACCCGAAACTCCCTCTCCCCATCCTGAGTCACAAAGTGCATGTAGAACCTCAAAGGAATCATGCACTCCTTGCATGGGCATTGCAAAGGTATATAAGCTGCAATAAATCTAACCAAGGTGAGCTCATACTTTAGGGCTGTTAAGCCTCACGTGCTCTGCCGGCCTAATAAATTCTTCTTCCTCTAACGAAGTTGTCTGAACATCTAAATTCCTCCGTGGAGTCACTTCCTGCAACAGTGTGACTTCAAGGCAAGGGCTGGAGGGACAGCCATTATCTCTAATTGAACCTTCCTCCTGTGTGGCTTGCTGGCAGGTGACATCTTTCCTGTGTTGAACCCTGGCCCCACATGGACAAATTTGAATCTTCATTAGCCTGATGAAAACTGCTTACTCCACTTTGGTGATTCCCTGGGACCCCAGCCCACCCAACCTCTTGTGCACCAACAGAAGTTCTTTCTGCAGCCAGTTAGCAGCCGGTGTTCACCCGCACACAAGTCTTTCTTGGACTGAGAATGATGAATGGAATGAAGATAAGTTGGGGTTACTCTCTTCCACTCTACGTTCAGGGGAACATGTGCCCTAATCCAACAAGAATGTTGTACACATACCCCTGCTTATGAGGCCAATATTACTGATCCATTAACCCACATGAATATAGCTATAGACCAGGTTGACAACTTTTCTTATATGAATGCATTCACCCACTGACTCACTTTTCTTCCTAGCCACTGGAGAATGTCTATATTAGTTTTGCTTCTTTGTGGTATTGGGTTACTAATCAGATGTTGCTGCCTTTACAATTGCTGCCTGAGGGCATCTAGAACTAGCAATCTGATTATGATTCAAACCATGTATCCTTAGCCCGGGACTCAAGAATATTTCCAATTACATACAAAAGTTTCATTTTTCTAACCCCCAAACTCTGTCCCTTTTCAGCAAGAAGCAGCTTGAGCTGTTGTTGCCTCTTCTTCCTCAACTGAGAAATAATCAAAAGAAAGGGAGGAATTGAAACCGAGGGTCCTTATGACTTTGACAAAATTTAGTTCTAAATTCTAGCTCTAGAAATCATATCCCTTTCTCTATATGTATACCCCTCAGAGACCTAGACTTTCCTTCAGATAATCAGCACCATCGAGGAAGCAGAAGACAGTAACCCAGACCTGGCTAATGGTCACACAGTCTGCATCTCTGGCAGGTTAAAGACAACATCTTGACCTAAGCTATGTTTCAGTTTCTGAGTCCAAAGGTAGAATGAACCCCTGGCTACTTTCCCACGCTGGAAAAGACCTTAGACTGTCCTTAAGACCTGAAGAAATTATTTATTACCCTTACCTTACCTCCAAATTGGCCAATTTAATATTAAACTATTTTTTTCTTTCTATGCTGTAAACTCCTGCTCATGCATTTCCTTGGGCCAGTGTGCACAGGCAGGTGGACTCAAAGAAAAACAGTGGGATTCTAATAACAGATCTCTTAACTTTGGTATACTTTCCTTTCCTACAGTTAACACCTGTAATTCTGTTTAAGGGATTGCCAAGGGGTCCATGGGGTCCTGTTTGTCGGATGTAGCAGAAATAGAAGTGCCTGGAAACTTACATTCCCCCCACCCCTAGGGTAGTCCTTAGCCAATAATAGTGGCTAAAAGTATTTGAATGCCATGCTTTCTTGGCCCTAATCAGGAAAACTCCAAGGTATAATGTATTTCAGGGTTCTGCTGCAGGATAATACTGAGTTCATCTATCTTCTGTGGGACTTTTCCTTCTTCACTTTTCCTGTGTTGTTTCCATCAGTCCCTTACTGATTTTTCCCACGAGCACTTACTTAGTGGTTCGCTTGCAGATGTATCCTCTTCACAGGGTCTGCTTAGTGGAACCCAACTGTTATGGATTGCATTATGTCCTCTCAAAAAAGAAATGCTGGAAATAACATCATTGCAGATATAATGAGTTACGTTAAGATGAGGTCATTAGGATACACCCTAATTCAATATGACTGGTGTCCTTATAAAAAGTGGAATTTGGGAGGGGGAGGGAAAATGTCGTAGATGATAGAAGCTCTGTTCATCCCTCGGGTGACCAAATCAAAGTTGTGACGGAAACAAGGAGCAGCAGCAAGGAAAAATCACCTGCGATCTAGATGAACAAGCCACAAAACTAGGGAGAAATACAAGAAATCACCCTGCAATGGCAGAAGGTAGGGTGAGGTGAGGACAGGGGGCTGCCCCGTCTCCAATGGCTGCGTGAGATGGAGGCTGCGGCAGACGCCTCTTAAAAGGGCCGCGTCCATGAGTGGATTTTTGTGGTGATGGACCTGCTCGCTCTGAGCACCTGTGTCCATTCATCTGTGCGCAGGGGGCACCGGAGACTTACAGGGAGACATTGTTGGAGTGAAGGCCGAGATGAGACTCACTCGGTATAGAAGTGCGGGCAGTATCCATTGTTCCCTGTTGAGACCTCCCAGTCCCATTGCGCCTGACACAGTGTCTCCATCGCCGTGCGGTCATCAAACTGGATAACAGAGGTGGCTCCACCCAGAGGATTCCCTGAAACCCTGTCTTCCTCAACTTATGCCCCGCCGCAAGCCACATCCAGGTATAGCCTCAGCAAGTCAGGTGCTCCTTGCGGAGCAGCGCCTAGACTCACACTGGAAACAGCTGGCCTCAGTTTCTGGTGTGGCCTTTTTAGGCAACTATAAGCACAGCATCTGTGGATTGCTTGCTGAATCTTAACAGGTGGCCCCAGAGGGGTAGAGGCTTGGGCTGAGTTTGACCTGCAGCTGAACCCCTCTCAGGACTATGCCACTGGACACCTACTTAACAAATCCACACTAATAAGACTGGGAGACTTAGGAGCTTTGCTTAGTACATAGAAACAGACACAGAAAGGCAGCCAAAATGGGAAGACAAAGAAGCAGAAGCCATTTGAGAAAACAGAACAGAGATCCAGATATAATGCAGTCAAGTAACCTCACAGATGCAGAGTTCAAAACAATGGTTATAAAAATGCACAATGAAATTTTGAGAAGTGTAGATAACTTCAGTGAGAACTTCTACAAAGAGATAAAAAAAAAACATAAAAATGGAAATGGAAATTATAAAAGGGAACCAGTCTGAAGTGAAGAAAACATCATTTGAGATGAGAAGTATATGAAATGGAATAAACAAAGAAATATACAAAGTAAAAAGAAAAAGATCAAATGCCCTATCTAGAGGACAGGTAAGCCAAGGACACACAATCATAATGGCAAGAAAAATAATGCCAAGACTATAAAAAAAGTTTAAATACAAAGAAAGTATATTAAAAGCAGCAAGAGAAAAACAGATAGTTACTTATAAGGGAACACCCATAAGACTAGCAGCTGATTTCTCAAAAGAAACTATACGGGACAAAAGGGCTTGGCAAAAAAATATTCAACAGGATGAAGACCCAGGAAGTACAACAAAGGATACTTTATCCAGCAAAGCTATCATTTAGAGTTGAAGGAAAGAAAAAAAGCTTCCCAGACAAAAATAAACTGAAAGAATTTATCACGACCAAGCCAGTATTACAAGAAATGTTGGAGGGATTTCTTTGAGAAGAAAAAATGCAAAAGACTCACTTCAGATTAAAAGACTCAGAGAGACAAAAAGGAAAGGGATGGAAAAATATATTGCTTTGATGGACTGGAAGCTATTTACGTAAGAAAGATAAACACAATATGATTTCACTTATATGCGGAATCTAAGGAATAAAAAAGAACAAACAAATCAAAAACAGACTCACATATAGTGGACAATTTGATGACAGATAGAAGGGAGGGGTGTTTGAGGCACTAAGAGAATGGGGCGAAGGGTTAAAGAAGTACAAATTAGCTGATGGATGGCCACGGGGATGGGGAGCACAGCATAGGGAATGCAGTTAGCATTACTACGTTGGCTAAGTAGAGGGTCAGGGGAGGGAGGGAGCAATTGCGGGTATCATTTTACGAACTATATAGATGTCTAACCAGTGTACTGTATACTTTAAATTAATTAAAATGAATATATTTTTAAAATATTACAAAGAAAAATTTTATATAGCCCTTTGAGTTGTTTGACTAATAAGTTATTTTGCTCTTGTTCATGTGCCGAAAATGAAAAATTGTCTATCCTTTTGCAGATCTTTTTTAAAATTAATAGTTATATAGGTTTATAAGTGAATTGTATGTGTCCATTGTAAAATTAGTTGAATAGTTGAAGTACATTTTATGTTTATATTGATCAATAAAATCAATTTACTGGTAAATTAAAAATAGTGGAAATTTGGACATAGGCAGACATACACAAAGGGAAGACATACAGAGATAAGATGGCCATGTGACTGGAATGATACAACTACAAGCCAAGGAATGCCACGGATTGCCAGCAAACACCAGAAGATACAAGTGTCAAGGAAATATCCTCCCTAGAGCCATCAAAAGAGAACATGGCCTTGACTTCAGACTTCTGGATTCCAGAATATGAGAGAATAAATTTTTGTTGTTTGAAGCTACTCGGTTTTTGGGTACTTTCTTGTGCCAGCCCTGGGAAACCAATACACTAATCAATAACAATCCTGCTCTGAAGTTTTTACGACTCTTCTCTTCAAGAGATAAACATAGACTGACACTAGATTCTCTTAATTCCTATTCCAAATTATCAGGGAATAGATTCTGATTGGATCACCAAGCCCTTCATTTATATCTAGGGGATGAAGTAACATTGTACAAACATCAATGTTGCCATTAAGAGGAAACAGTTCCCATAGAAAAGGGGAGCATTGTTTGTCCCATGAAATGGAGAGATTCCCAAAGTGGCCACAACAAAGAGATTTATCAGAATGGAATTTTCTCATCTTTTGTACAATCTAATGCCAAGCTGGCATGCATCCAACAAGCACTGATGGAAGAGTTTGGTTACATTTTCAAATTCAGAAGATGTTCCAAATTCATGAGGTTTCCAAAACATGAGATTTGAAAAATCCTCAAAGTTAATTAGTGTTGCCATTTTGATTTCTTCATTTGGCTTCTCAATAGCAACAATGCATGCTACAGAGTAACATTAAGTCAGAATGAACAACAAATCCTGCTGTGCACTGAAACATGAAGTCAATTTATGTCAAATGTTATTTCGCAGAGTTTGAAATATAATAAAAATAAATTTTAATAATATATCTATGAATTTACTTAGAACAGTATTTTGCTTTTAAGTCAACTCTAAAAGGGAGAAGACAAAGTTAGGGAAAGTTTTTTCTTTCTTTTTCTTATTATGACTCAAACTGAAAGTAGAACATTTTGCACAGTGGCTCAGAGGGTGATTTTCATTTCTATCATCTTAGCGGCAACCAATTTGAACCTGATTCAAAGTTGATTGCTTTCAAGCAGTTGCTGGTATACATGTATTTATTAGTGGACAGGCACCGAGTCTATTTTTCTTCCACTTCCTCTGCTAATCTAGTTATGAAATATGATTTTCAGCAACTCTAAACATATGTGCAACGAAATAAAATGTAATTTGGTTATTTCAATATCCATCCAACTTTTCTTTTTAAATAACATTTACTTTCTCTTTTAAGATGGAGGCATTTCAAAGAAGAGAACTTGGCTACTTGAAGTTTCTACTTGAGTAGAGGCAGTAGATTTCTAATTGGCCATCACTAATTGCCCAGAAGCAGACCCTGCAATGAGTATTCCAATGCAAGTATTTTATGAAAGATGGGTTTTTAGCAGAGGCTGGCAAAAGAAGAGGAGGCATGGCATGGAAACAGTAAGAAAGAAAGCAAGGATGTGACTTTAGGTCAAGTCTTGAATTCAGCCTGATCCTAAGTAAGTTATACCTCAGAGTTTGTGCTATTTCCAGGACGATAGCTGGGCTTTCTTACTCCTGCATAGTCAGGTTTTGATAAGGGTCACCCGATACTCTGGTCTAAATGTTTGTGTCCCCCAAAAATTTATATGTAGAAAAACTAATCTCTAAGGTAATGGTATTAGGAGGCAGGGCCTGCAGGAGATGAATAGGTCATAATGGCGAAGCCTTCATGAATGAAATTAGTGCCCTTATAAAAAAGTTTAAAAGAGGCCCGACAGAGTTCTCTTGTCCCTTCTTCCATGTGAAGATACAAGAAGTCTGCAATCCAGAAGAAAGCCCTCACCTAATCATGATGGCACCCTGATCTCAGACTTCCAGCCTCCAGAACCATGGGAAATAAATTTCTGTTGTTTACAAGCTACCCAATCTGTGGTATTGTTTTTTATAGCAACCCGAACAGTCTCATGCCTAACTCAGACTCCTGGGTCACCACAAGTTAGCTTGGACTTCAGTGTCCTCAATTCCCACTAATCTGACAGGGTGGATCCAACATAAACTCATTATTTTTCCTTCTTTAACTTGAAATTTGATTGGCTTGTGCATAGGCTTTATTGAAGGCGAAACCATATCTTCTACAATACTGCAAATTGAAGATGCTGAAATCCTTATTTTAGACAATATAATGTTTTAAACATCAGGAAAAAGTGTAAAGTCTGTTTATTAAGCCTTTCACATTGTATTCAAAAATTCCAAATAATTATGCCATATTTATACATGTCTCCCAGTTGTGGCCATCATATATTAACTCATGCCTGACAAGATTTGAAGAAGAAATACAGGATTATTTCTCCACAGCAATCTTCCCCTGGGCTGCTACAATCAAGATGAATAATCAGACAGGCTACAAATACTGTAACTGATCATTGCGGTGTCCAGATAGAATTGCTATAACTTGGCAAGATGAGCCCAAGCTTTGTGTTTTCTTTGTGGGATTTATACTTGGTTGGGCCTGTTTGCAATGCTGAGGAGGCAGTTAGAGAAATTTATTTATGTGAGAGGTTGATTTGTCTTTTAAGAAAGACTTTCCATGAGGAAG
>NW_011889185.1:3164806-3166660 GCF_000151845.1 Pteropus vampyrus
GAAGAAGAAATACAGGATTATTTCTCCACAGCAATCTTCCCCTGGGCTGCTACAATCAAGATGAATAATCAGACAGGCTACAAATACTGTAACTGATCATTGCGGTGTCCAGATAGAATTGCTATAACTTGGCAAGATGAGCCCAAGCTTTGTGTTTTCTTTGTGGGATTTATACTTGGTTGGGCCTGTTTGCAATGCTGAGGAGGCAGTTAGAGAAATTTATTTATGTGAGAGGTTGATTTGTCTTTTAAGAAAGACTTTCCATGAGGAAGAAGAGTCATATGGGCAGAGTTTGGTCAAGGATAGTGGCCAGTATCTCAAAGAAGAGGGAAAATCTGAAAAACCAGAGTCAGTTACTCTGACTCACTCCTCCAGTTCAGCTCCAAAGAACTCATGCCTAAGTTCTAGTGTGAGGAGGTTTTAATAAAAAGATAAATGAAGAATTAACAAGTAAAGACACTGGTGTGATAAGACATCAGCCACGTGAGTTCCAGGACCTTTGTCAGTGAGGGCACATAGCATGGCATTGTTGGCTCATTTATTCCATGCATCCTAGATGGTTTTTCTTTCTGTAACAGTGTATAAGCTGATTATATAAAGCTACCCCTTTCAACAAGAGATAAAGTATCTCGTGTTCAAAAAAAATAGCTTCTAAATCATAACTTAAGATCAAGGGCCTTGAGGCAGCGTGACCTCAGAAGGGCACTATTACAGCAGATATCATTGATATTGAAAATGAGGGCCAGGCAAAACCACCTCTGCACAGACATTGTGGGCATGCCGGTGGTATAGGAGAAGCACACCTATTGGTGGGCATGTACTGATAGTTACCAAATTAAGAATCAGCATTGAAGGGGGAAAGAATTAGTTAATTTAACTTTTTGAAAGAAAAATGAGGAGATATTCAATTAAGGGTATATAAAAGACATATACACAAAGTTTAGCCTTCCGCAACATGATAACAGCTGCCTGTGAACCAGAGAATGGACCCTCGCCAGATACTTAATCTGCTTGTGCCTCGATCATGAACTTTACAGCCTCAAGAACTGGAGGAAAAGGAAGAAAATAGATTTAAAATCTTTTTTTAAAAGCCACTCAATGACAAAAGAGAATGGCTAGTTGAAATACAGAGACAGAATGAATATATTGCTCATCTCAAGACCAAGTTGCAAGAGATGAAGGCAAAAAATCAGCATAGGACTAATGTCAGAAACATAGCTCAGTGAGAGACGTCCCCGGATCTCTACCCTTGAAACAACAATAAGCTGAACATCTAAAGCTCAACAACAACAACAGCAACAACAACACCCAAACTGCACACCAGCACATCTGAGCATGGGATCTGTGCATAAGAGCTACCACAGGTCAGAACCCCGGGAGTAAGGCGGTACACTGGGAGAAACAAAGAAGCTGCCTATCACAGCCAGAACACCCTGTAGGAGGAGGGGGGACGGAAGAAGGTGCAGAGAGTTCCTTGAACAGACCTGCCTGGGAGAGCTGTGAGCTCCATGCAGCAAGCGGCAGTGCCCAGGCATCAGGGCAGAAAGCAGAGGTGTGGGGACAGCAGAAAAGTGAGGATGGGAAAGAAACAACAGTTCATTATTACTAGCAGTGGAGGCAAAACGCAAGGATGAGCAGCAGCCCCCATCCCCCAACCCAGAGGGCCTCTCCTCCCATATCCTCCTAGACCAAAAGCTGTAGAGCCCCAGGGGAATCTGAGCAAACTACTGAAACTATCACTAACACTGACAGGGACTAAGACTGAGTGTAGCAACATGAATGAATATCAATAAGAAAAGAAAAAGGCATTATTAACACGTTATATAAAGCAGGTACCCAAGAGGCTTAAAAGCC
>NW_011889186.1:0-388 GCF_000151845.1 Pteropus vampyrus
GTTTTCCAGCAGGGTGTCAGTGCAGAGGGCGGGGCGCACCCACAAACCCATCCACTTCCTCACTCGGGCTTTCACTGTTGCAGTCAGGCCAAGTTCTGCCCGCCGCAGGCGCACCTGGGCCCCTCCCCCACCCCCCTCCCTCCCGGGCCAGGGCCCCTCCAAATCTGGGTGTAGCCGGGCTGCTTCCGGCCGCGGACCCACCCCGCACACATCACTTCGCGGAAGCGGAGGAAACATCTCCCGCGGGAAGGCGGGGAAGGTTCGGGTGTGGCAACCGCACCCCTATCCCCAGTCCCAGAGGCCAGCCCGTCCCGACCCTGCGGCGCCACCACTCGCGCGCGACCATGCCCAGTCCCCTTCGGCGTGCAGCCCCCCACCGGCTCATTCC
>NW_011889186.1:1253-1570 GCF_000151845.1 Pteropus vampyrus
ATCTGGGTGTAGCCGGGCTGCTTCCGGCCGCGGACCCACCCAGCACACATCACTTCGCGGAAGCGGAGGAAACATCTCCCGCGGGAAAGGGGGGAAGGTCGGATGTGGCAACCGCACCCCAACCCCAGTCCCAGAGGCCAGCCCGTCCCGACCCTGCGGCGCCACCACTCGCGCGCGACCATGCCCAGTCCCCTTGGGCGTGCAGCCCCCCACCGGCTCATTCCTTGAGCCGCGCCACCGTGTCCCCTCCCCGCTCCCCAGCGCTCCCCCTCGATGCTCCTCCGCCCTTCCTGCGGCCCGGAGCCGTGACGGCGCCA
>NW_011889186.1:1620-2104 GCF_000151845.1 Pteropus vampyrus
GGGCGGGTCCGTGTGGTCACCGGGGTCAGTGCCAGGCGTTCTCCGGGAGGGGGAGGAGAGGTCCACGGAGAGCCGAGGCCGCAGGGAAGAGCCCGGAGAGCATTCCGGCCAGAGGAGACGGTGGATGCCGGCGGCGAGCTGGCACCGCTCTCAGGCACCGGGAGGGCCCCGCGAGACTCAGGGTCAGGGCGCACGGCCTCACCTGGCAGCAGCAGGTCCCTGGCCAGAGTCCCAGGCTACACACACGAAGGGTCAGGTCACAGCTGAGGGACCCGGGGTCTTGGGGCCAGCAGCAGACCTGCCAGTCCCTCCCCCTGGGAGAAGTCGGTTGGTGGTGGTGTGGCTGGCTACAGGTGGCCACACAGCCCTGGACAGTAGGCCCTGCCGTCTGGCGGTTCAGCAAGGACATGCAGGACATGCAGGACACACGGGGCCTACGGCCGCAGCCACCCTCCACAACCCTCGCCTTGCCTGAACCGAAATG
>NW_011889186.1:2154-3280 GCF_000151845.1 Pteropus vampyrus
TGTCCCCTCTGAGGACGGCTCCAACACACTGATGGGCCCTTCGCCTGGCTCCGGGCGCTGTCTGTAATTCTGGTCAGCGCAGCGGTGACGAAAGCGGGCACTTCAGGGCACTCGGTGTGCCCGGAGTCGTGCTCTCGATGCTGCGCACGTCTCGATGGGTCACGCTCGCGGCGCCCTGACGAGCGCTGGCACTTTGTGGGTTTTAGAACAGGAAGCGGGGGCGCGAGGGCGCGGGGACGGTGGGCCGCCGGCCCCGTGTGGCCTGCCCCGTGTGGCCCAGCCGGAAAGCAGCAGGGCGGGGACTGGCGCGAGGGGGCAGGCTCCAGGGGCCGCACTCTCAGCGGCCGGCCACCTCGCCCGCTCCGCCTTCCCTGTCCCGTCTCGCCACGCGCCCTAACGTCGCGTTTCTCCGGCTCTGTGCCTGGAAGCAAGTCAGGCCCGGTGACAACACCGCGAGAGGGCGCGGAGGGCCCCGGATGCTCTCGCCCAGGCCTCCTGTGGCCGGGCCTCGCGCTGACCTGGCCGCCACCCCGCTGCCGAGCGGACATCACGCCGAGCCCACCAGCGTTTCCGCTCACGGCCCTGCTGCGCCGGGGTCCCCCGTCCGCTGGGCAGGCCCTCGGCCTTCCGGGTCTCCCGATCTCAGTGCCCTGAAACGTGTCCCCGGCCGCTTTGCAGGGCGCCGCTGCCCGGCGTGCGTCGGTGTGGTGTCGCCCAGGTCTGGATGAGGTGGCGCGTTTGGGGCCACGGTGGTACCGCAGGAACGACGTGGGACCCTGCCCGGTGCACCGTGTCACGGAGCTCGTGGCGTGGACTTGTCGCGGCGGCCGGTGTCGCCCGCGGTCCGGGCTCAGGGGCCGTCTGCTGGGCGCCTCTGTGTAAAGCCGCTCTTTCTTTTGTGGGCGACTAACATACTGGGGAGATGCGTTCAGGCCGTGCAGACCGTGTTTCTCCCCAACGTCGACCCACAGCTCCGGCGCCCATGGGTGAGCCCCGTCTACGACCGTCGTCACCGTGACATTTGTCAGGTGGTGACTTTCTGTCCCCTCTTTCCTTCTCCACTGGCCCGTGGAGGTGCTGCGTGAGGACCAGCTGTCCCTCCCTTCCCGCACTCAGGTGCTTGATC
>NW_011889186.1:10123-14032 GCF_000151845.1 Pteropus vampyrus
GAATCGTACGCCTCTTCCGAGTGGGGTCGATTCCGGGGCTGCCAGCTGGTTCGGTATTTAAAAAATTAACGTCATTCACATCTCCCGGCTAAGATAGAGAAACAACATGACCGTCTCGTTCGATTCCGAAAAAGCTTCTGACAAAACCCGACGGCCACGCTTGATCAAAACGGTCAAGAAACCGGGAAGAGAGGGGAACCTCCTCTCCCGAAAAACGTCATCTGCCGAAAAACCGTCATCGCACTTAATGGTGAGAAATCAGATGCTCCCCCAAGGTCGGGAGCAAGGCAGAGGTGCCCCCTCGTCGCCCCCATTCACCACCGTGCTGGAGATCCAGGCTGATGAAGACGAGAGAAGCGGATAAAACATGTGCATGCTGGGAATGAAGAAATAAAACGGTCTTCGTTCCACAGATGCCACGCCGGTCCGTGTAGGAGACCCAGAGAATTCGCCAGGAACCTCCTGGGACGAGTGAGCCATCACGGCAGGGTCGCGGGGTACGAGGTCGTGTACGAGGCCCGCGCCGCCGTCCACGCGAGCCGGGCACCGTGAAGCCCTGACATCTAAAACACGATGCCGTTTTGTTCGCACCGTGGACGTGGAAAACGCGGGTGGGAATCGCGGAACACCTAGAGGTTCCGCAGGGAGACGCCATCATCCCGCGACGGAAGAAGCAAGGACCCGAATGAACGAGACGCCGCGCGTTCGCCGGTGGCAGCTCGGTGCCGTCGGATGTCAGTTCTCCCCGGCGTGACCCACCGCTTCCGAGCGAGCCCAATTCAACCCCAGCCAGCTATTTTGTAGATGTTGACAAACCAGATCTAAAGTTTACATGAAAAGGCCCAAACCCACGGTAGCCGACGGCACCCTGAGAAGGGTGACGAGTTTGGAGGACTGGCACTGGGTGACTTACCCTGGAGGTTTGGCTACAGGCCAGACACACCGACCAGTGGAAGCGGACAGAGAGCCCGGAACCAGACCCCCACGGACACAGCCAGCTGACCGCTGACCGGGGCAAAGGCCGTTCCACGGCGAGGATCGTGTTTTCAACACAAGGCGGTGGATCCACTGGCACCGCAGAAGCAATGAAATGTTTTAACCAGGGATTCGACAGACGGTTGCTAGCTAACCAACACAACGGTCCCCTGAGAAAGCAGTGTCCCTGACAACGGGGCGAGGATCCTGGGACGAGTGGGTCCCCAGGGCTTGTCTGCCTAACCCTCCGTCCTGGAGTAAATGCCAGTAGACGCCGGAATCCCCAACACAGACAGCCCCTTTGGGAAGGGGGGCTTGAGCCACTCTGCCAGACAGAATGGCAACGAGCTCAGGACACAGGGACGTGGAATGGGAGTGGCCGGCTCCGCGCTCACCTGCAGACACTTGTCCTCGCCGTCTGGGCGTGGGCACTTGCACCGCACTGACCAGTTCGTTGCTCCCTCGTCCCTCTCTCCTCTCCTTTTTCCTAGCAGAAGCCGTTACTAAGCTACCCTGCGTCTCTGTGTCCCATGCCCGGCTCCTGAGCAAGCGTGCGACTCCATCAGAATCAGGGTCACACAAAGGTGGGTAAAACACTAAGAAACTTGCCTTCAGTCCCTTCTGAAGAGTTCACCTGCGTTGTTATGGGCAGGTGCACCATATTAAGCAGAAGCGTGCTTTTGCCTCTGTTTTTATTTGGAAGTTAAACGTGGTTTAAAATTACGCGTCTGTCCACACTGGGTTGTCAGGCGGGAGATTCTGCCGGGTGGGTCTCCTGTCAGCTCGTTTAAGCTAGGAGTTGGGTGAAGTCGGAAAGACGGCAGTGAGGGGCGCCCGCGGCTAGAACAGATGTGCTCAGCAGATTCCAGCCCTCCCCTCGCGCCTCCTGCCCTTCACCCCACCTGCTGGTCTGCAGGCCGACAGGAGGTCGCCCGTCGCAGACACGTTTTCCAGTGCTTGGTTTCCAAGACGTGCTTGTTTCTTAGGTCAGTGTCACTCCCCCGAAGAACGGCCACGTGGCAGGAGAACCTGCCTTGCAGCTGGTCCAGTTCACCCCCGGCTCATTTCTTTACCAGCACCTACTACCATCTGAAACCATTATTTGTGCACGTTTTTGTCTCTGCTTACAACAATATAAGCCCATGAAAGGAGGGACCTTACCTGCCTTGTTCAGTCCCGTGCCCCTTCGGTCTCAGCTCCTGCGGTCCCAGGTAAGGTCTACTGGCTGAAGGAGTGGGCACCCGGACTAGAGGTGTTCGGAGTGCACACGCAGCCACACAGATGTGTGTGTGCATGTGAGCCTGGGAGGAAACGTAGGAAACAGGTTGATAGCACAGTACCGCGAATACAGTGTTAAAAATACACGCAACTTGGTCTGTATTCTAACAAATGCACAGGTAACACAGCTACAGAAAGTGGGTTGGCGGAGGGAAGGGATGAGAACGGAGGCGATGGGAGGAGCATTGGGAAAGATGCCGCTGCTGTTCGAAGCAAAGGAGACAGAACGACGTGAACAAAGGCCCGAGGCCGACTTGATTCTCTGCCCCAACATGAACGCGGAAGGCAGAGGGTTGGCGTGGCAGGGTGAAAACGAGGCTGCGACTTCTCCGGCAAACATCCCGGGATGAGGTGGGGTCCGCGTCCCCTCCTGCAGCCGGGAGGCCTGTGACAGCATATGGCAGAATGGCGAACGCGACTCATGAGGCGCTCTGCCCTGTTTGCTGGAGCCCAAAGGCCACCCCCCTGGAGTGGCCGCATCCAGGTGCTGTGGTTAATCAGCCCGGCCGAGACCCACCATCTCCACCAGTACTGACACAGGGGCGCAGCACTGTCCAGATGATGCGGCCCCACCATTGGCGTCACCCCCAGCCATTCATGTCTTCCCACCTGAGGCCTGTGACATCTTGAGGCAGAGAGAAAAGCTGTCCTGTTGGGCCCTGAGTCCCCGGCCCGCAGACGCCACAAACCACTGCTCTGCAGCATCCGGTTTGGGGCGGTTACACAGCAAGAGAACATGCACGGAGGAAGGGACAGGGAGGAGAGGCCAGCTGGGCAGGGAAGGGACTGAGATGCAAAGTGTGTCATCAACCCACAGTCCCCTCCCACCACCATGGACCCACCACGCAAATCAGAAGGGGAAGAGCCACCTGTACACTCCCCACTCCACGCCTTCCAGCTGGTCCCGCCCCATCTGAGTGTCTGCTTCAGTGGAGGCCACCAGCTTCCCCAGGTGAGACTCCGGCCCCCAAGCTAAGATCCTCTGGTGGCTCCTCATCCTCGGCGTGAAGCCATGTGCTGCTGAGACCCTCAGCCTCGCCTTTATCCAGCCCGCTGACCCCACACACCCAGCCCCACCCCCACCCCGCAGCCATCGCCGTCACCTGCCCACATGCGTCTCTCCCTAACCTTCCCTTCGCCGTCCTCCACTTCCAGCCCTGTTCCTCGCTTTCACTGTTTTCAGGAGGCTTGCTCCACCTCCCAGACCGAGCTGCCCGCCTTCTCCGGCCTTCCCCCCACATTCCCCAAACCCCCGGTGTCCCCACCGACGCCCACCCAAAGCCTGCGCCTTGCTGGGGTTCTATCCCTACGCCCCCTGGTCCCCGAGTCCCCCAGTCCTCCACACCTTCCAACCCTTGTGAACTGGCCTGTCCTCTCCCCACCCCATCCTCAGAGCAAACCGAGTCCTCGGTCCCACAAAGTGTCTCCTCTGTCCCTACGTGCCCCGGTGCTCCACATCGCTCCGTCCTCAGTGCACCCCCGGACCCGCGTTCCCGTGTCCTCGCTTCCCCAGTCCTTTGCGCCTCCCCATATGCCCCCCACCCCGCGTCCCCCTGGCCCTGCGCCCCAGGACCTGCACACCGCCACACACCCTCCAGCCCCGCGTCCCGCATTCCCCTCCCCCCCGCATCCCCCGGCCCCGCGCGCCCGCGCTGC
>NW_011889186.1:14645-48338 GCF_000151845.1 Pteropus vampyrus
GGCTCACGTACGTGCACCTGAGCCTGGTGCGCCAGGGCCGCGCGCTGCGCCAGCGGCTGGGCTACGGGCGAGGTACGGGAGGGGCGCGCGCCTGGAGCGGGGGGCGGCGAGGGCCCCGAGCGCCCCGAGCAGCGCCCGGCTCTCGGCGTGGGTCAGACCTGCCCGCAGACCCCGGCCGCGCTTCCTAGCTCGGCAGTATTGGGGCAAGGGGCGCGGTTCGGCTGGGCCTGGGCGCCCGATGACGTCAGCAGTGACGAGCGCGACCCTCTTGGGGAGCGTTCCTGGACCTGGGCGGACTCCCATGGCCTGGAGCCGGCAGTGACGGGGTTAATGGGGGTCTCCTGGACAGAACTCCGCCCCCAGACCCAGCGCGCTGGGATTTCCGGAGGCCCAGTCTCACTGCTGTCTCCGCCACTTGCCCGTGTTCTTAGCAGAGCCTCAGTTTCCCCATCTGCCGGGGAGGGAGGAAGGATGGGGATCCAGCCTCCCGACCCGGGGCGGGTTGGAGGGAACTGACCCATGCAGTTGGGACGTTTCTTGGAGGGGGGTGCCCTAAGTGGGCAGGGACTGTTGGGGGAAGGCTTGGTGATGGGGATCCAGCTTGGGGAGCCCTCAACTGCCCAGAATGAACTCCCAGGTGCCCTGAGCTCACACCCCAATGGGACAATGAACCCACGGAGCTGGCCAGGTCCTGGCGGGCACTGAGGAAGAGAGCAGAGGAGGGGTCCTGCTGCTTTAGCCGGGGTTCTCCTGGAAGGCCTCTTGGAGGTGGTGACCTCAGACACAAGACATTTGGGGGAACAGCATGGTGAAACCCAGGATGAAGACGAGGAAGGACAGAGTGGAACCTTGGAAGGAGGGATGAGAGAGAGGGAGACACCTCAGGGCAGAAGAGATCCCAGCCGGGCTGCCCTAACCCCCTTGGGGAAGTGGGGTGTCCTTAGGGTGGGGGAGGGGGAGTCTTGCTTCCTGAAGACTCAGAATGATGGCTGGCTCACACGTGGGGCCCCTCCCCAAGGTCCAGATCCTGTTCAGTCCTGTTCCTGCCCCCACTCGCCAGAACCCTCGCCTCTCCTCACGTCTGACACCTGACCCCTCAGACCCCAGGCCAGGGGTCTGGGCTTGTTCCAGCCCCCCAGAGTCCACACACCTCACAGCTGCCACACCTTAGAGAGGCCCCCAGCACTCCTCACTCCCTAACAGAGAAACCCCACGCTGTCAGCAAATAAGGCAGGACTCGGCATGTGACCCCGCACCACAGCGCAAAGCCAGCCCCCTCCTCAGAAGCCTGTATGGATTTCTCGAGCAGCCGCAGTCCTCCCCAGCCTGACTTGGTGAGGGGCCAGGAAGTCTAGCACAGCCAGAAGGGGTGGCAATGTGGGAACCCCACTTCTGAGGCCCCCTCTGCTCTCAGCTGGACCACTGGAGCTGGGAGACCGGTCAGCTTGCCATCACCGCTCAGCATCCCAGGAGATCAGGTCCTCATACGGCACCTTCCAGGAGCAGGCTCAGCCCTTCCAGTCAGCCCCCTGGGCTCCCACGAGGGCAGGGATGTGTGAAGCTGAGCACAAGACATACCTGAACCTCCTGAGGGTCAGCTCAGTGCTGTCCTCACTTCCACCAGGGCGACGGCATTGGAGTGGGGCAGGAGGGCTACCTTTCTGGTGTCCAGCAGCCCGTGCCAGCAGAGGTCCACAAGGGACAGTGAGCTGGGAAGCAGGGAGCCTGTCTGGACCTTGCTGTGCTGAGGCTCAGCCCTGCAGAGCCACGGTGGCAGCCTGGGCTGGGACCTCACTGCCGGAGGCTGCTGGGAGCCTCCAGGGCCACCTCCCAGCTAGACAGAAGACAGTGACTGGGGCAAAGCCCAGAAGGAGGAGCAGGTGGGCAGGCAGCGCCCTTCCCCAGAGAAAGGGCCCAGGACAACCGTGTCCTTACAGCGATCCAGCTCCTGGGGTCTGGATTGAGGGGCAGGCACGGATGTCAAAGCTCAGGCTTGGCCCTGGAGCAGATGGGGCTCCTGGATTGGAGATTCCTGGGTGGGCGCTCCAGGATGGGCGAGGGGGTTACAGAGGCTCGAGTCCCAGCGCATGGAACCCCCAGAGGACAGGCGGTGTTTAGCTTCACAGCTTAGGAAGGAAGTCTGGGGAGTCGAATGGGTTGGGGGTGCAAGGGCGGTCTGTCCCAGGCAAGGGGGTTTTGGGGGCACCAAGCTCTGGAGATGTCCACAGACAGACCTGGGATGGGTTCCCCAGGGGACGGTCTCCCTCTGGGGCCACCTTGGCCTCATCCTCCAGCAGCCAGACCTGTGCGCCCGTGCCTCCCCCTGTGGGGGGGCGGGGTGTTGAAGGGGGGACGCGGGGCAGGGGAGGTCGGGGGCCACACTACCCCGCCTGGGCTGGTGCCCGGGCACATGTGCCACAGCTGGGGCTGGCTTGGCCTCAAGACCACAGTGCTGCCTCTCCTGACAGCAAGCTGTGGCACTAGCCCTTGCTCTCAGTTTGGATGAGGGACGCAGACACAAAATATTCCAGCACATGGGAAAGTGCTGAGGGCACAGGCAGTCCTGGGGTCTTCCTGGAGGCAGAGTCACTGATGAGAATGGCCAAATAGGTGTGTGTGTGCGTGCATATACACCAGCCATGCACACGTGTAGCTGCTTCGTCATACCAATCGGGTCTAGGAAAAAGCCTGTTGGAGGGTTCAGGTTGGGGTTCCCACTGCCCTGCAATGGGCTGTGGGGAAGGGCCCAGTGGAGGGTGGGGCCCCTGGCATCTCAGGGGGCATTAGGGGGGCGACACCCCTGGCCCTCCTGTCCCGGCCATGTGGGAGCGGTTGCCTGGACCCCAGTTATACCCCATGTGCCACCCACAGATGGCGAGAAGCTGACCAGTGTGACAGACGGCGGGGGCGTCCGGGCTGCGCCGTCCACGCAGAGGGCAGAGGACTCGAGCGAGAGCCATGAGGAGGAGCAGGTGGTGAGCAGGGCTACGGGCGAGGCCGTTCCGGGGGCCTGTGCCGGGCGCCGCGCGTGGGCCAGGTGGCGGGTGTGGTCGTGAGACCCGCCCCCGTCCCCTCCCTCCGCGCTCAGCTTCGACCCTGGTGCCGTTTCTCTCCCGTAGCCCGAAGGTCGGGACCAGCACACGCTGTTTCCTGGGGGGGCTGGAAAACCGCCCCCCCTTAACCTCACCCACCAGGCCCCCCCGTGGCGGGAGGAGGTGAGCTTCAGGGGCCCGGCGCCGCGGGGGGCGGGGGGCTGCTGCGCGGAGGGTAAGCACCCCCTCTCCGCAGTACAAGGGGCAGGTGAACCTGCACGTGTTCGAAGACTGGTGTGGGGGCGCCGTGAGCCACCTGAGGAGGAACCTGCACTTCCCGCTGTTCCCTCACGTGAGTGCGGCGCTGGCGGGGGGCTCTGCCCCGCACCCCCCCCCCCCCCCCCCCCGCGGGCGGCGCGGGCCTTGACACCAGAGGTCGCTGCCCCCAGACACGCACCACGGTGAAGAAGCTGGCTGTGTCCCCCAAGTGGAAGAACTACGGCCTCCGGCTCTTCGGCTTCATCCACCCAGCGAGAGATGGTACGGGGGTGAGGGCGTGTGGGGGGAGGGCCGGCGGGAAGGGCCCACGCAGCCCTGAGCCCCTGTCCTGTGGCCTAGGGGACGTCCAGTTCTCTGTGGCTTCGGATGACAACTCTGAGTTCTGGCTGAGCCCAAATGAGAGCCCTGCAGGTGCCCGGCTGGTGGCCTACGTGGGCAAGGTACCCCGCTCGGAAGCCCATCCCCTCCGTCCACACCCCATCTGTCTTAACTGAGCTTCCTGTGGCCTCGGTCCCCTGTCCCCTCCAGCTTCTTAGGAACAGGGACTGGGTGGGGCTGGCATGCTCAAGGAGAGGGTGAGCCCCCCCCCCGCCCCTTCTGTATCGCCTCCAAGACTGGCTCAGAGTGGACAGCGCCCGGAGAATTCACCAAGTTCAGCTCCCAGGTCTCCAAACCCAGGCGGTGAGTGACGCGTGCACAGGTGTGTTTGCATGTGTGAAGGTGGGTGACATCTCACTCCACATACGCAGGTACGCTGTACCTGTGCTGCCTCTGCCACACCACCATCCCTCTGAGGGGCCAGCCCGGAGCCCCCCTCCTCTGGGCTCTCCATCTGTTTGGGGCCCCAGGGCATGGTGGGTGCATCCCCTTGACCCCACGTGTCCCCAGGGCATAGCGGGTGCATCCCCTTGACCCCGCGTGTCCCCAGGGCATGGCGGGTGCATCCCCTTGACCCCGCGTGTCCCCAGGCTCATGGCCTCCCGGCGGTACTACTTTGAGCTGCTGCACAAGCAGGATGACCGCGGCTCGGACCACGTGGAAGTAGGCGTGAGTGTGCTCCCGACCTCCCCTGCCCCGCCTTCCCCTTCCACCCCCGCAACAGGGCAGCATGTGGACCCTTCCCCCAAGGAGCTTCCAGTCTAGCGACAAAGAAGCCACTCAGGGACGGGAGCCCGTGGTCCGTGCTGCTTGCTGGGGACGCAGGGAGGCTTCCTGGAGGAAGTGGCCTTGGAGTAGAGGCTTGAGAGGTGGAGGACACGCAAAGGGAGATCGGGGTGGGGGGCGTGCAGAGGAATGGAACAGAACCTAGGGTCTCCGAGGGGCCCGATGGCCAGAGCAGGCGGAGGTGCAGTGTCACCTGGACAGATCGGGCATCTCCTGAGAATGAGACAATTGCATGTCCATTTCTGGCACTGTGCAGAGAGAAACGGGGCTGGGGGTTACGTGGTCGTCAGTCCCTGAGCAAGGCAGTGGGGATGTAGGAAGTGGCAGGCCAGGGCCTGAGCCTAGCTGGGTGTGGGCTAGGGGGTCCTCAGCCCAGCCCCAGGATGCCGCATGTGTCTGGTGTGTGTGGTGGGTGTCACCCAAACTCAGCTTGGCAGAAGGTGCAGGCTACAGACGCAGGTTTGGGATGATCTTGCAGAAGCTGGGTTGGGGGGTAGCTGAGAGGCCCCAATGAGCTGGGAAGGAAGGAGGGCCTGGGACAGAGTCTGCAAAGGAGACTTAGGAGCAGCCACAGGACTGGGGGAAATGGAGAGGCCCAGTGAGCTGACATGAGGCGCTGGCCCTTGGAACGCCAGCTGTGACCACTAGCTGCAGAACTGGGGACCAGGTGGGGACAGAAGCCATAACCAGCAGGTGAGGAAGTGCACAGGATGTCGGGAAAGGTCTGAAGGGAATGTGGGGGTTCCTACTGCCACCAGAGTCCCCCAGCTTCCCTGCTGCCCCTTCTCAGGACCTCTCCCGCACCCACCCTCCAATGGAGCACCCCGAAGGGCTCCCTCACTACTTCTCCACCCTGAGGTCAGGGAAGACCCCTCCTCCCTGTCCCAGCCACAGCCCTGAACACCCTCTCCACTCCCCAGTGGCGAGCCTTCCTGCCAGGCCTGAAGTTCGAGGTCATAGGCTCCGCTCACGTCTCCCTGTACACAGGTGTGGACCTGGTGCCTCTTTGGGAGTGGGGTGGGCTCCTGACTGGTGATGTCTTTGGGACAGCCTCCAGATGCGGGTGGGGAGGGGTCTGGGCACTCCTGGGGACCCCACAAACCCCCTTGTCCCCAGATGAGTCGGCCTTGAAGATGGATCACGTCGCCCATGTCCCTCAGTCCCCTGCCAGCCACGTGGGTGGGCGCCTGCGGCTAGAGGAGCCCAGAGCGGATATGCTGAGACCAGACCCCCGAGACACCTTCTTCCTCAGTGAGCTGGGGCCAGGGGGAGGGGGGCGGGGCCCCAGGCCAGCGCTCTGTGACCACCCATCCTGCAGCTCCTCGTGTGGAGCCAGCCAGTCTGGAGGACGTGCTGGAGCCCTGCGCCTACGCCCCCACCTACGTGGTCAAGGACTTCCCCATCGCCAGATACCAGGGACTACAGTTTGTAAGTGCCCTGGCCCCTCCCTCCAGGTCCCCCGAGCCCCTACAGCCCCGCCCTGAGCCCTCTCGCCCGCCCCAGGTGTACCTGTCCTTCGTTTATCCCAATGACCACACGCGCCTCACTCACATGGAGACGGACAACAAGTGCTTCTACCGCGAGTCACCGCTGTACCTGGAAAGGTGGGCAGGGGTGCGCCCCGGGGAGCCGGGCGGGGACTCCCCGAGCCCGTGCTGATGCCCCGCCCCCCCAGGTTTGGGTTCTATAAGTACATGAAGATGGACCAGGAGAAGGGGAAGGAACATGAGCAGGTGCAGCGCAGAGCCTTCCTCTTCCTCAACCCGGATGGTGAGTGCCCGCGCCCCCCAGTCCCCCCCCCCCAGGGCCCCCCAGCCGGCACCCACCTGGCCGTGGCAAGCTGAACGGCGCTTCCCGCAGACTTTCTGGACGAAGAGGACCAGGGGGAACTGCTGGACAGTCTGGAGCCCACAGAGGCGCCCCCTGCGCAGAGCAGCCGCCCACCCCTCGCCCCCACCGCGGCCAGAGCCAGCCCTGCCCTGCCCACTCCTGCCAGCGCCTGGCACCAGCCAACCCCCAGGCATTCCCGGGTGCTGAGCTGGGCCCCTCAGTCCAAGCGCCCCCTGCCCCTCTTCCTGGGCCGGGCCCCATCCCCCCGTGCCGCAGCCGCACCTCCACCCCCAAAGGTGTATGTGACACGGGTGCAGCCGGGCCTCCGGGCACCCCGCCGGGCCCCACCCTGGCTGCCCTTCCCCGGCGTCTTCCTGCGCTCCGGACCCCTGCCCAGGGTGCAGCTGCGGGCGCCCCCACACCCGCCCCGGCCTCAAGACCGCAGGACCAGCAGTTCCCAGGCCACAGAGCTAAGGCCCCCGGACCGGGTGCTGGCCACCCAGGGGAGCCGGGAGGGCCAAGCACAGCCGCTGGGACTAGCAGTACCCACGGTGGACTTGAACTTGTCCTCTGAAATGCAGCCTGTGACCTCCTTCCTGAGCTTGTCCCAGGTGTCCAGGCACCAGCTGCCCAGGGAGGGGGGGGAGGAGGAGGAGGAGGAGGAAGCAGACGATGACGAGGCTCCGGGTGACGAGGCCGCATCTGAGGACAGCGAGGAGGCCGCCGGCCCGGCGCTTGGCCGCTGGCGTGAGGACGCCATCGACTGGCAGCGCACGTTCAGCGTGGGCGCAGTGGACTTCGAGCAGCTGCGCTCGGACTGGAACGACCTGCGCTGCAACGTGTCCGGGAACCTGCAGCTGCCCGAGGCCGAGGCCGTGGACGTGGTGGCTCAGTACATGGAGCGGCTGAACGCGCGCCATGGCGGGTACGGGGCATGCGCAAGGGGGACCCCGCCTCTCAGGGAAGTGTCTTCCGTGTTCTCTGGGCCCCCTCATTGCCTGGGGCCCTTGGCTGGTGTCAGGAGCCTCCCCCCACCACACACACACCCGCCAGTGCTGGCGCCCCTGTCCTACACCTCCCAACGCCACCCTGTTACCTGGGACCTGGACCGAACGATGCCTCCGAGCCACTCAGGCCTCTCCTCCAGGTAGACACACCCAAAGGTCAATATGGAGCCACCAGGCCTCTCCTGGCACAGTTCTGCCGTGTCTTTCAAGAGGGGTCCCCACCTGAGTGCGGGGGTGCAGGGCCCCTGCCCCAGTGTTCCCGCGGGCTCCCCCAGGCCCCAAGAATCCAGTCCTGGCTCCACCCCAAGCAGGTAGGGGGCAGAGAGTAGGCGCCCCAATTTGGCCTCAAGGGATTTCTGGGAAGTGCTCAAAGTTTTGCCAGGCCTCGAAGGAGGAGCAGAGCCCACACGGACAGCAGCGACAGGCAAAGGCAAGGACAGGAGGCCAGCGGGACTGGTGGGCAGAAGGTGGAGAAGGGACAGTGGAGGGCCCTGCAAGCCACACTCAGAATCCGTTTTCCAAGCCTGTGATACAAGGTTTTGAGCAGGACAGGGCTTTGACCTGTTTGGGTTGAAGACAGGCATGTCACTGCTTCGGAGGGGACTCAGTGGGAGGAGAGCCCATGGGGACCATGACTGATGGGCTCAACATGACCATAGCCGTGATGGGAAGGTCTGGACTCTGGGGAGTTGGGGGGATTTGATTCTAGGTGACAGGATAAGCCCACCCTTGGCTCCGAGCTTCTCGAGAGCAGCTCCTTGTCCCATGGGCATGAGGGCGTCTGTTCAGTGGGGTGGTCATGACTGCGGCCCCACCTTCCCAAGTAGTGCAAGGATGTGGGTGGCCCCAAGGAGCGAGAGTGTAGACAGACCCAGAGCATTTGGGGCAGAAAGTCCCTGACTTTTGGGGAGCATGATGGAGATGGCGGGGTTGAAGGGAGGAGTCTGGACTCCCGGGAGGTCACGTGGGCTCCCAGAGTGAGTAGTGCTGGCTGCAAAGGGAGTCGGTGCTACAGAAGGGAGACCAACCTTAGTCAAGGGCCGAGCCCTGCTTTCCTGGGCTGAGGAGAGGCCTCTGCCAAGGGCGGAGTGGATGGGTGGCCCGGGAGAGTCAGGTCTCAGCAGGGGCAGCGAGGGGCCACTGGAAGAGGAAGTCTGCTCATGTGGTATGTGGGGATACTGAGGGCCACAGGTGAGAGACTGCCTAAGGTCCTAGAATCCCAAAGACACTGGGACCTCACCGTGTGTGTGTGTAGTGGGTGCCAGAGGAGGGCCCCGAGTGTGTCAGACGGTGGTGGAAAGCAGACCCAGGGCAGGAGACAGAGGCCTGGGTGCGCGACGGGCCAAAGGTGGGCCTGAGGGCAGTGAGGGGCGTGAGAGGCGATGGGGGAAGGGGTGGGGTGCAGGCGCGCAGCCCTCAGGCTGACGCAGCCCGGCCTCGCAGGCGCTTTGCGCTCCTGCGCATCGTGAACGTGGAGAAGCGCCGGGACTCGGCGCGCGGGAGCCGCTTTCTCCTGGAGCTGGAGCTGCAGGAGCGCGGGCGCCGCCGCCTGCGCCTGTCCGAGTACGTCTTCCTGCGGCTGCCGGGAGCCCACGTCGGGGACGTGGACGGGGACGGAGAAAGTCCCGAGCCCGCTCCCGCCGCCTCCGCGCACCCTGACGGCCGCCCGGAGCTCTGCCGGCCGCTGCACCTGGCCTGGCGCCAGGATGTGATGGTACACTTCATCGTGCCAGGTGCGCGGGAGTGCCACGGTGGCACCCGGCCTGGGTGAGGGCTCTCCAGGCCTCCTGGGAAGGGTGGGGAACACCACGGCCCTGGACAGGGGACTGCAAGGCGGGGTTGGGATGCGCTCAGTGGTCCCATCCTCCTCCAGTGAAGAACCAGGCGCGCTGGGTGGCACAGTTCCTGGCGGACATGGCCACACTGCACGCCCGCACTGGGGACTCGCACTTCAGCGTCATCCTGGTGGACTTTGAGAGCGAGGACATGGACGTGGAGCAGGCCCTGCGAGTGTCGCGGCTGCCTCGGTAAGGGTGCCGTACCCCAGCCCCTGCTGGGGGATCCAGCCTGTTTTCCTTCCCCAGGAGGTGGGTTTTCCTGCCCCCAGGGGTCGGTACCTGTCCCCTCCCCCCAGATACCAATACCTGAGGAGAACCGGAAACTTTGAGCGCTCGGCGGGGTTGCAAGCTGGCGTGGACGCGGTGGAGGTACCCAGGCGGGATGGGGCAGCAAGCGAAGCCAGAAGGGGGCGCCGCGGTAGGGACCCACCTTTCAGAGGAGAGGGCGCTCTCAGACCCCCCCCCCGCCACCCACAGGACGCCAGCAGCATCGTTTTCCTGTGCGACCTGCACATCCACTTCCCGCCCAGCATCCTCGACGGCATCCGCAAGCACTGCGTGGAGGGCCGGCTGGCCTTCGCACCCGTGGTCATGCGCCTGGCCTGCGGAAGCTCGCCGGGGGATCCCCACGGTAATGCCCCCACCCCCGCAATGCCAGGGTAAAGCCTAAGCCCCTGGGGACCTCTCCCAACCCCCAAGGTAATGCCCAGGACCCCCCAGAGCACCCAGCTATCCCTGGGGCCATGCCCGGCCGCGAGGAACGTCCTCCAGCACGGCAGTCACGTGCAGGGCCCCCAGTTATGGCCACCACAGAAGGACGACCCCCGAGAGCCTCCCTGGCAGTGGGAACCCCTCCCGAGGGCGGGGAACTTCGCGGCCTAGTGTCCGAAGGGCCCCCTGCCGCCAGGATACTGGGAGGTGAACGGCTTCGGCCTCTTCGGGATGTACAAGTCGGACTTCGACCGCGTCGGGGGCATGAACACCCAGGAGTTCCGGGACCAGTGGGGCGGCGAGGACTGGGAGCTCCTGGACAGGTGACCGCCTCGCGGCTCGGAGATGGGGGCTTCCGTGTCCTCCACTCCCAGGACCCATAGGCCTCACCCCCAAACCACCTCCCACCCCAGGGCCTGTCAAACAGGGACAGTGCTCAGACTGGCTCTGCTCCCAGGTCCCGTGGGCCCAGTAGTGGCCCGGCCACTCCCCTCCCCCTGCGGTCCGGTCCCGTGGAGGCCCCAACACCCCTAGCGCGCGGACTGCAGTCCTGGCCACCACCCTCGCCCCCGCCCCGGGCCAATGACCCTGTCAGAGGTCCCGCGAGCTCAGGGCGCCCTGCCGTCCCACCCACCCAGGGTCCTGCAGGCGGGGCTGGAGGTGGAGCGGCTGCGCCTGCGCAACTTCTACCACCACTACCACTCGCGGCGCGGCATGTGGGGCGCGCGCAGCAGGAAGGGCGCCCGTGCGCCGGGGCCGTGACGCCGGCGACCCCGCCAGCCCCACTGGGCCGGAGCCTGGTGCCAGGCACCTGGCAGGGCTCACCACAGGGCGACAGGCCCGGGATGGGCCCCCACACTCTGTGCGCTGATTTCTGTGAAATTTTGCCGTAGCAATGACATTGTTTCCAGGATTTCCAAGAGTTCTGTCTCTTCCGTTTTTTATTCAAAATGAAATGAAATATTTTTTTTTAGTTCTGACTCGTCCTCTGCCTGGCTCTCTTGGGAGGGCAGGGATGGGCCTCGGGGATCGGCAGAGAGCCCTCCGCCCACGGGCAGCCCAGGGCACTGTCCCTGCTCCTGCTGCCCTTCTGACCCCCGCCCCCACCTCCAAGACCCTCGCCCCCTTCCCTTTGAGCTTCTGCGTGGGGCCCTGCAGGGGGAGGGGCTTCGGCCCTCCTTGCCACCCTGTGCCTGGAGTAGAGTGGCCACCAGTAACACCCACCATGAGACCTTCCCACCTGCCAGCAAAGAACATGCCGCCGTGACCTCAGTCCCAGTCATCTGAAAAAAGAACTTGCATGTCAGCCCTAGCCCCTCCTCCTCTGAGGGGAAGGGGCACCCTGGGTGGCGAGTGTCCTGTGACCAGGTTTGGGAAGGTGTAGCAATTAGGTCTGAGTTGGCAGACACGGAAAACTCAAACTAGTTTAAGGCAGAATGGGGGGCTCATTTGACTTCTGCTCCTGCAGCTGGAAGTCTGGGTCGGGAGTACTGATCCAACGGCCCAGCGACGCCCTTGAGGACAGCCCCTCCCTGGGGCTCAGGGCACAGAGGACGGTGCTCTGCCTGGTGCTGGGTGCCTGCCTGTCTGAGTTCCCTGTGGCTGCTATAATGAGTTCCCACAAACGTAGAAGGATTCGTGAGCTTACAGTTCAGGAGATAGAAGTCCTGAAGTTAAGGTTCCTACAGGGCTCACTGCTTCCTCAGGATGGACTCGGCCTCCTTTCCAGGGGCCGCCTGGACTTCTTGGCTCATGGCTCTTCCTCGGTCATCACACCGTTTCCGTGTCCCTCTCACCGCCACTTCCGCCCTCCCGCCCTCTGATCCCAGCCCTCCCGCCTCCCTCCCGGAAGGGCGCCTGCAATTGCTTCGGCCCTCAGTCAACACCCTTTACTTCAGCACACGCGCTACGGGCTCCGGACCTGAGCGTCCTTGGAGCTTCTGTCCTGGGCATTTGCTCAGTCATGTTCAGCAGGAAGGCCGCACATCTGCCCAGCGGCCCAAACTATCCTCTTGCGATTTACCCAAATTATATCCTTAGGTCAGACCTCACTCAGGTTCATGAGCCATGAACACAGCAGCAAGGGAGGTTTTGATGAGAGAGACCAGATGGACACTTGGATCGGGCCTCGAGAAGATTCTAGAGACAGCCCTGCTGGAAGGGACAGGGAAGAGGCATTTAGCTCTATTTAGCTCTGGGATGCAGACTAGAGCAACCAGGTATCCATAAGCACGAAGTCACCTGTGACATGTGGGCTTCGCCACAAGTGCTGCTGCTCCACAGTGGGCAGTGCCCACAGGGCAGAGGATACCGCTAATGGGCCACATGCCTACTTAGAAGCCCCCAGATGCCCCCAGCTCAAACTGCCCACTCTTCCCTAAGTAACCCATTCGGACGGGATTCTCCCCACTTGCTGATGTTGCGTAACAAGAAAAGAACAAGCTCTGGCTTTAGGAACACACTCTACGAAAGAAGGAGGAGGGTCGGGGAGGGGAAGGAGACTTCAATAAATGGTGGGAAAACTGGACAGACGTGTGCAAAAAAAAAAAAAAAAAACCAAAACCCTAGAATAAACTAGTTTACAAGAATAAACTCCAAATGGATTAAAGACTTAAATGTAAGACCTGAAGCCATAAAATCCCAGGAGAAAACATAGGCAGTAAACTCTTCAACATCACTCTTAGCAATATTGTCCTCCAGCAAGGAAAACAGAGAAATAAATGGCACTACATCGAACTAAAAACTTTTGCACAGCGAAGGAAACCATCAGCAAAACAAAAAGACAACCTACTGAATGGCAGAAGACAACCGCCAGTGATACATCCAATCAGGGGTCAATAGCAAAAGTATATAAAGAACTCATACACCAGATCAACACCAAAAAAATGAATAAAACCTGATTTAACAACGGGCAGAGGACATGAATAGACATATCTCCATGAGGAAATGCAGATGGCCAATAGACATAGGAAAATATGTCCAACATCACCAATCATCAGAGAAATGCAAATTTAAACCATGATGAGATACCACTTCACACCTATCGGAATAACCATTATCAAAAAATCAACAAACACAAGCATTGGAGAGGATGTGGAGGAAAGGGACCCTCATGCACACTTGGTGGGAATGTAAACTGGTGCAGCCACTATGGAAAACGGTATGGAGGTACCTCAAAAAATTAAAAATAGAACTACCTTTTGACCCAGCGATTCCATTTCTGGGTACTTATTCGAAGAAATCCAAAACACATATTCAAAAAGACAAATGCACCCCTATGGTCACTGCAGCATTATTTACAACAGCCAAGATATGGAAGCAACCGAAGTGCCCATCAGCAGATGACTGGATAAAGAAGAGGTGGTACATATACACAATGAAATATTACTTGGCCATAAAAATAAATGATATCTTACCATTTGCGACAACATGGATGGACCTAGAAGGTATTAAGCTAAGCGAGATAAGTCAGACAGAGAAAGACAAATACTATATGATCTCACACATAGAACCTAAAAAAAATAAACGAACAAAACAGAAACAAACTGATACATACAAACTGATAGAGAACGAGCCGATGGTTGCCAGATGGGAGGAAGTTTGGGGGGCTTGGCGAAAAAGGTAAAGGGGTTAAGAAGTACAAATTGGCAGTTATAAATTAGTCATGGGAGTATAAAGCACAGCATAGGAAATATAGACAATAATATCGTGATAACTGTGTACAGGGCCAGGTGGTAGGAGACTAATCGGGGGTACTGCTTGGTAAATTATATGAATGCCTAACCACTATGCTGTACACCTGAAACTAATATAATGTTGAATGTCAACTGTAATTGGAAAGTTAACTTTTTTAAAAGTTGAAGAAGAAAAGAAAGATGTAAGCCACAGGCAGATAAAGCAAACACATCAGAAAAATAATTCCCCGAGGAACCAGAAGAAAATTTCAGACAAAATTCCGTGTAATCAGGATTATACATAAACCATAATTTATTCATCCATTTTAACAACTATTTATTGAGTACCCACTATGTGCCAGGCACTGAGGACAAAGCAGTAAACAAAACAGGCAAAAAATCTCTGCCCTCATAAAACTTACATTCTAGTGAAGAGCGAGGAGGAGCAGGCAATAAACACAAGAAAGAAAATGTCTCACGTATCAGCTGGGAGAAACTGCTGTAGAGCAAAATAAAGCCAGGAAGGAAGATGGTGAGCTTGAGTGGCACTGTGATTGCACGTCTAAAATGGTGACATCCCAGCGAAGCCCTGAAGGTTGCGGTGAGGGCTACCAAGGATGCAGATGAGGGAGGGGAGGAGGTCAGAAGTGACGTTAGAGGAAATTTTTAAAAATCGGTGATAAACCCCTCTCATCACTCCTTTTCCGCATCATAATGGAAGTACTGGCTAATGCGACAAGACAAGAAAAGGAAATAAAGGGTATGCAGAGAGAGAAGGAAGAAACAAAACAATTTTTATTTGCAGATGACATGATCATCTATATAAAAATCCAAAAGAAATGGCCAAAAAAAAAAAAAGGAAAGAAAGAAAAAGAAACAACCTCCTGGAACTAATTAACTGTAACAAGGTTGCAGGATACAAAGTTAACATACAAAAGTCCACTGCTTTCCTATATGCCAGCAATGAAAAACTGGAATCGAACATTTAAAACACAATACCATTTACATCAGAACCGTAAGAAAACAAAATGCTTTGGTATAAATCTAACAAAATCTGAACAAGATCCATATGAGGAAAACCACAAAACTCTGATGAATAAAATAACTGAAAGACTCACTCAATATTGTTAAGATTCAGTTCTTCCCAACTTTATCTATGGATTCAATGCAATCCCAATCGAAATTCCAGCAAGTTATTTTGTAGATATCAACAAGCTGATTTTAAAGACCACATGGAGGTAGAAGACCCAGCACAGCCCACACCCAAGTTCAAGATTGACTGTAAAGCTGTGAGAACCCACACGGTGTGGCGTCGCTGAATGAACACACGCATAGGTCCACGGCACAGAATACAGAGCCCAGAAATAGACCCGTGCCTACGGTCAACTGCTCTTTGACAAAGGGGCAAAGGCAACACAATGGAGCAAAGATGGTCTTTTCTGCAAATGGTGCCAAAACAACTGGACGTCCACATGCAAAGAGGAAAAAAAAGCTATCAACTCAAAAATGGACCGCAGTCCTAAATGGAAGACATGAAACTATAAACAGTGCGGGCAGCATGGAAGACGGTTTGGTAAGTTTTTGCAAAACTAAACATACTGCATTATGTGAGCCAGCAACTGTGCTCCTTGGTATTTTCCCAAAGGAGCTGAAAACTTAAGTCCACACAAAAACCTGCAGACGGATATTTAGAGCAGCTTTACTCATAATTGCCCAAACTGGGAAGTCGCCTAGATGTCTTTCAGCAGGTGATGGACATATAAACCTGTGGGGGTTCTCACAGCTTTATAGTCAAATCTTGAACTTGGGTGTGGGCTGTGCTGGGTCTTCTACCTTTATGTGGTCTTTAAAATCAGCTTGTTGATATCTACAAAATAACTTGCTGGAATTGTCTATTGTCCCTCCAGACAATGAATATTATTCAGAGCTATCAGCCATGAAGACACACGTAGGAACCAGAAGTGCATATGATTAAGTGAGATAAGCCGATCTGAAAAGACTACAGACTCTATGGTTCCGAGTATGCGACATTCTAGAAAAGGCAGAACTATGGGGACAGTAAAAGGTCAGCAGGTCAGGGGAGGGAGAGGCGAACAGATGGAGCGCAGAGGATTCTTAGCACAGTGAAACTGCTCTGCGTGACACTAGAGTGGGGGTACCTTTGCCAAAACCCCCCAGAACGTGCAACACGAAGACTGAACCCTGATGCAGGCTGGACTCCGGGTGCCGATGACCGGTCGGTGCAGCTCATCATTGTGACAGAGGCGCCGTCTTGTGGGGGGTGTCGGTAGTGCGGGAGGCTGTGCATGCGGCGGGGAGGGCGGGGCGACAGGGCAATCTCTGCACCTTCCTCTTAAATTTGCCGTGCGCCTAAAACTGCTCCCAAAAGGTAACAAAGGAAAGGGAAATTATCTGCCAACACTTGGGGGTGGGGGACAGAAGAGCAAAATAAGACCTTTACCGAAATAAAAGCCCCTCCAGGAATTTCACGAATAATAGCCCTTGTTGGAAACCCAGTCAGGGACGGGAGGCAGGTTTGAGAAAAGCGCACCAGACCAAGGACGGCACCGAGAGTGATTCGCGAGAAGACGAGACAGTGGCGCACGGGCGAGCTAGGAGACAGGAAGTGAAAGAAAAAACGCCTGACATAGCAGAAGAAAACTTTTCCGAAATAAATACAGGCCAGAATACATCGTTTGAAACCCCGACGGCAGTTAGCCAAAACACGTGCACATGAAGTCGCCAGGCTTCAGAGGTTAATAGACCGTATGGGCGGGGTGGCGCGGTGACAGCGGCGGCGCGGGTGACGGCCACCCCCCGCCATTCCCCGCCCCCCCGAGTGGGCCAGCTCCCATGTCCCCACCGTGTGGAGTCAGCAAAGCGCGGAGTCCTGAGGGGCGAAAGTGAGAGCCCAGAGCTAAAGCCGGCATCGTCCAAGGCAACTGGGCGTCTCCCAGCCCTGGGGTCGGTTCGCTGGCCCCGGGGGAGGGCGTGGCCAGAGCCAGCTGGGGGCTGGGCCGGGGGCCCTACCGAGGCCCCTCCCACCAGCTGGCCCCCGGGACCGCACAGGTTAAACCGCTTCTGCGCACGCACGGCGGCTGGTGCTGTAACTCGCGGAGCCTCGGTTTCCCCATCCGCCCTCCCGGGGCTCCTGGGACTACTAGGACAGGAGTGACGCGGCGTCCGGCACCCTGCCTGGCACGCGGGCAGCCCTCGGCGCACGGCGCCCCCGCGCCCTCACCCCGGTTTCTCTCAGGAGCCCCGCGCAGGCATCGGGACGAGGCGGGGTCCGCTTTCACTCCGCCAGTGACAGGACTCACTGCGGGACGCAGGCAGCTGCTCGTCCCCGCCGTCCCTGCCCCGGTCCGGGCCACCCCGCACACCATCCCTGCTTCCTCGCGCCTTCTCCTGACAGAGGCTGGCGCTGGTCATTCCCGCTGACAGCACAGGACCCCCGCACCGGCTCCGGCCACCCCCTGCCACTGCGGGTCTCCGGTGCCAGCTGAGTCCCCCTCGGGGCCTCAGCCAGGCTCCCTCCTCCTCCTGGAGCGCGGTGAAGGGGCTCAGAGGCCTGCGCGTCCGCCATCCTGCCCCGCGTCACTGCTGCGGGCTCGCGTTTGCTCGTCGTCGTCGTCGTCTTCGTCTTCGTCGGCTCAGAAGCCGCATCTGTCTGGGTCACCTCGCCTCCGCAGGGATCGCCCTGACCAGGAAGAACCCATTAACATTTGACGAACCCCCGGAGGGACTGGCGGGGGGCGGGTGGATGGGGGGCGGCGGGAGTGGGGATGAAAGGTGCCTCGCCCCACCCCCCGGGGCGACTGGGACCCGCATCCCTCAGCTACTTCCCAAGCTAAAGTCTCAAGGCGGGAGGTAGGGGCGCAGAGGATGCCAGGTCCCGTGTGTCCCACCCAGGGTCCCCGAGGATTATGGGCGGGAGCCTATGGCGCAAATCCAGGTAGGCTCCGTGAAGGAGGCGGGCAAGTCCCCTGGGCTGGACTTGGCGGGAGCCCAGGCCACCCGGCATTGGAAGATCAAGAGAGCGTGGGCGTGGCAGGAAGTGCCCGGATGCACGGGAGCCGGAGTCAGGCGAGAGACGGCGGCCCTGCTCCTCTGGGGGGTCCCCGGCGAGAGAGCCACATGACCCATCCGCACGCCTGCAGGCTGTGTGGCCGCTGAGCGGCTCCCTAACCTGTCTGTGCGCCAGCATGCTACTGAAAGTTGTTTCGAATATTATTTTGCTGTTGATATCTTCAAGTTTGTCTTCCCTTCTTCTGCTCCTAATAACGCCCCCAGACTCCTGGTCACCAAAGCCGGGTTCCGGATCCTCCTTCCATCCTCCCCCGGCTCTGGCTCTCCGCCCTGGGGTCCCCCAGCCCCTGCTCTTTATCCCCAATCCTTCTTTCAGAGACTTTTGAAACAGCCGCTTGGGGGCCCCCTCCTCCAGTATGCGCCCCCACCCACCCTTCACACCCACACGGATGGAGGGGTGTGAATGCTAACCCGCCCCTTCAGGCCTCCAGAGCCTTTCTGGGGACTCCCCAGGGCAGAGTTCAGGCTCTGTCCCCCAGCACCCACCCCCCACTCACCCTTCATGGCCCTGGGGTTCTGGGTTCTCACCCTGAGGGTGCACCAGAGCCGCCTGGGGGGTTAAACGCAGATCCCCAGGTCCTGCCACACAGAGGGCCCTTTGGTCTGTCTCCAAGCTCCCTGAGTGAATTTTCCCGCCTCTGCCACAGACCCGGCTCCTCCAGGAAGCCCACCGCCAAGCCTTGCTGAGTTCTCGCACTCTCTCCCCACACCCTGGGGCCTGGAGCGGAGGGCCAAGCAGAAAGTTGGTCCAGGGGCTGGACAGGCTCCGAGCCTGGGGCCGAGAGCAGTGGGGACGCCCAGACCATGTAGCTGGTCTCCCTGGCCCTGGTCCACCGGGGGGACACCGAGCCACAGAGGCGGGAGGCCCACAGTGGGGAAGGGTCTGCATGTCCTCAGGGAGGCTGGCCACAGCTTTGGGACACCTGCAGCCCTCCCTGCCAAGAGGAGAGGGGAGCTCCACAACGGGCCCCAGGGCCCCTGCAGGCTGCTGAAAACCATCCCCCACCCGGGCCTCCTCTCCTCCTATAGCTGTGACCCCACCAAAGCCCCCTCCCCAGGGCCTCCGCACAAGCCCATCAGACCCTTGCCTGTTGCCTGCCCCCAGCCATGTGCTGGGCGGCCTCCGAGGGCCCAGGTGGGCCCCAGCGAAGGGCGGGCCACAGGCCCGTGCCAGGCGTGCGCCTCCAGGCTCACTCAGCTCCGCACAAACTTGTCTCCCGGGATTTTTCCACACAAAACCCGTCTCCCAAGGACGCGACCGGTCTGATGAGCTGGGTGTTCCCAGCCCGCCCCCGGTGCCCCCACAGTCCTGCCCGCACGGACGCCTCCCTGGACAGACTTGCCAGGCCCGGGATGGAGGCCAGGACCCCTCAGCCGGCAGCAGCCTCCAGGACGGTCCTGGGGGCCCTCAGTGTCCCCACCGCCAACAGGGTAGGTCCCCCACCCCTCCAGCCCAGAGGGCTTCCCAGGCTTCACCCAACCTCTCCAGGGTCCCTCTAAACCCCCCTACATTGACATCTGACTGCCGCCCGTAGCCACCTCCTCCCACACTAACCTCGCCCCCATCCCCCTCTGCACCCAGCCACCAACCCCGACTGGGACCACGTTGTTTCTGTCAGGACTGATTGTTGATTAAAGCAAATGTCGCGGGGGTGGGTATAGGCCACACCGGAGAGAGGGCCAGAGGCAGGCTCTGGGGAGAGCAGACTGTTAGGGTGGCCCACAGCCCAAAGGTGACTCTCCTAGGGGAGCCGAGGAGGTCCATGAGGCCCCTACCCCTCCAGCCATCCCGGCCTCACCCCTCACCCCCAGTCTACCAGGGGCCTCTCCTGGATCCACGCCAGGCCTACCCAGGCCTTGGTGCCTGCTAGTCCAGCTGGACGAGGGAGCGGCTCTGGGAGACTTCGGGGGCAAGCCCCCCGAGGTGGGGCCCCGTCTCCACCTGCCCCCCCCCCCCCCCCCCCCCCCCCCCCCCCCCCCCCCCCCCCCCCCCCCCCCCGTACTCCCACAACCCTCATTCCTACTCTCTGGACTCCTGGGCTCTTCCCTGAAAACCCAGCTCCAGCATGGGCTTGGGAGGAGGGCCCTGAGTCAGCCCCCTGGGGCAGCCCCACCTGTCCCTCCCATCACAGCCCTGCTGAGCCCTGACTCACGTGTCAGGACGGGCTCCCCCCCACAAAGCCTGGGGGGCAGGAGCCGGGAGGGGCGCCAGAGAGGGCTGAGCCAGCCTTCCCAGGCCTCTGCAGGGGGTGGGGGCAGGGCTGGAGGCGATCTCTGGGTCTGCAGGATGGAGGTCTGGCGGCCATGCCCTGGGGGGCCAGCTGGTCTACCGGAGGTTTCTGGGGTCTTGCAGGCACCAGGGACCAGGACCCTCCACAGGGCCCTCTTCCACCCTGAAGCTCCACCCTAAGCCCTTTATCCTCGATCTTGACCCTTAGCACTGACCCCTGACCCTCAAGAGTGGCCCTTCATGCGGACCCCTGCCGAGGCTTCACCCCAGCTTCCTGGCTGGGTCCCTGGAGCTGCCTAGAGCCCCCAGGCCCCAGAGAGGGGGAGGCCCTCCCCTTCAGACTTCTCAAGGCGGCTGACAGCAGGGCAGTAAGGCCTGGTTAGCCCACTCCCCCTGCCCCGCCCCCGCTGCCCCATCTCCTAGAGCTGATGTGGCCTCTGCAGGCTGGGAACCAAGACAGGCCCAGGACCCCTGCTGCCCTGTCCTGGAACCTGGGAGGAGGGGAAGCCAGGCCAGGACCTGGGCCAAGCAGGGCCTGTTCGTCTGCCCAAATTCCACCTTAAGCAGGCCGCGGCCCCTCCCTCCTACCTGGCCCAGGTGTCCCCGCCTCCCGCAGAGCTCAGGCTGGGCGGGCAGCTGTCTCCTGGAGGCTCTGGGCTGGGCGAGGCCAGCGGGGAGGGGACTTTGGGGACGGGGCCTCGCAGTAGAGACAGTGAAGAGTGCAGGCCGGAGGCAGCGGCAGCGGCCCAGGCTAGGCGGCCCCAGCCCCGCGCGCCTGCCGCCATGCAGGACGGCAACTTCCTGCTGTCGGCCCTGCAGCCGGAGGCCGGAGTGTGCTCCCTGGCACTGCCCTCGGACTTGCAGCTGGACCGCCGGGGCACGCAGGGGCCGGAGGCCGAGCAGCTGCGAGCTGCCCGCGTCCAGGAGCAGGTCCGCGCCCGCCTTCTGCAGCTGGGCCAGCAGCAGAGGCACAATGGGACAGCCGAGCCGGGGACAGTCACTGGGGCGGCCAGAGGTAGGCGGATGCCGGCGGGGTGGGCGCCGGGCAGTGGGGATGGTGGTGGTGGGCGGAGGTGGCCTCGGTGGGTGTGATGGCGCTCAGACCAGAGGCCGCGTTGCGGCTGCCCAGGGCCCAGCGCCTTGACTCACAGGCCTGTACTGACTGAGTCACCCGCCCCACCCTGCCGGGTGTGGGGCAGGCCATAGGTGGGGCCTCCTGCCACCCCCAGGGACCCCGCGTCCTCTTCCCCGAGCCTGCCTGGGCCCCACCTGTGCCCTCAGCCCAGAGACCCCCGTGGAGGATGGCGGGATGGTCAGCACGTGGCGGGCCAGCCAGGCCCACCTCCGGCAGCAAACCGGAACATGCACATGGACTGTCCCCCGGGACAGGGGCTCACACATGGTCCCGGGGACATGCAGACACACCCGTCAGTCCCAGTGAGACGCAGACGCCCAGACTCCGGCACCCCTCCCCACCCCACAATCCATGGGAATGAGCAGAGGAAACGCGAGGGCGGGGTCTGGGAATCCTGGACGCAAGCCACCGCCTGCCCAGCTGACCAGGGTCCCCTGTGGAATCACAGGGCAGCTAGAGTGGCCCACATAGTGTCTGTGAGGCCCACGGGTTGGAGGAGGGCCCCTCAGTGCCCGGCAGACCGCCCCGCAGGGATCCTGGCTCCACGATGGTGTGCGTGCGTGTGCATGCACGTGCGTGCAGGCCATGCGAATGTGAGCATGTGTACGTGTGCGTGCATGAGGGTGAACGCCGTTTCCTCCCTGCCCTTCCACAGGGGTTCACGGGAGGGTTGGCCTGCATAGGGGCCGCCAGGCAGCCTGGCTTCCTGGGTCCCCCCACCTGGGTCACGGCCTTGCTGGTGGCCTGGTTGGTGCCCAGGGGTCACAGGATGGAGGATGGAGCAGAGAGGGCCTAATTACCACCATGGCTACCCTGCCAATTAGGGGAGGAGGATTATAATTTGGGGTGGGGGTAAGGTCCCCAGGCTGGGGCGTGCCTCCCAGGCTAAGCCTCGGTGAGCGTCAAAGGGTTAACAGCTCTGCCCAGAAGCCTCGTTAACCCAATGGGGCTGGGGCTGGGGCAGAGGCTGGGGGGTCTTCCCTCCACCTCACCCCGCGCCCCTCAGCCAAGCAGAGCCATCCTCCGTCCTCCACCCACCCGTCTGTCCACTCTCCGCAGAGTCGGGCCGGTGCCATGGCCCTCGGTTTGTGTGTGGCAGGATGGGGTGGGTGTGGCTCCGCCAGGTGGGACAGGGGACCACCTTCAGGGCACACTATGGCCTCAGGGAGCAAAGCCTCATTCCAATGTGACCGCAGCACAGGAGAGGATCACAGGAGGTCAGTGTGGCTTCCTGGAGGAAGGGCCAGGCACTGTGCCCTGGTGGGGATTGGAGAGCTGGTGCAGGATGACACTCCCCAGGGGCCTGGGAGACCTTTGGGATGGACGCATCTGACCCTCAGCACAGCTAGAGGAGCAGGCGGCTATGGGAGAGGGACCGCCAGGGCTGAGGTCAGAGGAGGCCGGGGGGGTGGGGGTCGGACAGGAGGCCCGTGCTGTGCCATCCGGCCTGGCCAAGCTACCACTGTCCCTGCCCATAGGCACGTCCTGGGGCCAGTACCACACCCTGCAGACGGGTTTCAGCTCACGCTCCCAGGGCCTCAGTGGGGACAGCACCTCGGTGAGTGACACTCGCTCCAGCTGGGAGAGTCTGAGCTCTGTGGTCATGTCAGGGAGGCTTTGGGGAAGGCGGGGGCCCAGCACCCCCCTCACTGCCCTCCCGCCCTGCCCGCAGACCTTCCGGCCCATCGCCAAGCCCGCCTATGGCCCAGCCTCCTGGTCCTCCCGCTCAGCCGTGGACCTGAGCTCCAGTCGGAGGCTGAGCTCTGTTCATAATGGGAGCAGCGTGTTTGGAGCTGCGGGGTACGGGGGAGCCCAGCCCGCCACAGCCATGGCCCCCAGGCCCGTGTCCTACCATGAGCGTGGCGGGGTGGGGAGCCGGATGGACTACGACACCTTGTCCCTGCACTCACTGAGGCTGGGGCCCGGGGGCCTGGATGACCACTGCAGCGTGGTGTCAGAGCAGCTGGAGCCCACGGCCACCTCCGCCTACAGGGCCTTTGCCTACGAGCGCCAGGCCAGCTCCAGCTCTGGCCGGCAGGGGGGCCTGGACTGGCCGGACGCTGCCGAGGGGCCGCCCAGCCGGACCATCCGCGCCCCCGCCATGCGGACACTGCAGCGATTCCAGAGCAGCCACCGCAGCCGTGGGGGGGCGGGGGCGCTGCCTGGGGGTGTCCTGGAGCCAGTGGCCCGGGCGCCATCCGTGCGCAGCCTCAGCCTCAGCCTGGGTGACTCTGGCCACCTGCCGGATGTGCGTGGGCTGGACAGCTACAGTGGTCACCGGACTCTGCAGAGACTCAGCAGCGGGTGAGCTGGACCTGGCCCAGGGAGGGGGCTTCCGCCATGGCCCTGGCCTGTTCCCAGGGTCAGCCTGACCCTTGACTCCTGTCTCTGCAGCTTCGATGACATTGACCTGCCCTCGGCAGTTAAGTACCTCATGGCCTCAGACCCCAACCTGCAGGTGCTCGGTGCCGCCTACATCCAGCACAAGTGCTACAGTGACGCTGCAGCCAAGAAACAGGTGCTGCCCACGACGTCCGCTGACTGCCGCACCGGCCCCCACCTCTCACCGACCTCTGGGCCCCAGCTGCCTGATCCCCTAGCTGCCCGGACAGACCCCGTCCCACCCAGAGCCTCCTTTGCAGGGGCGAGGCAGCAGGGAGCGGTTTGCATACGTCTGCACGCCTCTGCACACACCCGCGCACGCCCGCATACATCTGCACCCATGCCCGCGCGCCTGTGCACCCTGCGCACGCCATGGCGTGTGCCCCGCGCACTGACACGGCGCGCCCATGCCCGCAGGCCCGCAGCCTCCAGGCCGTGCCCCGGCTGGTGAAGCTCTTCAACCACGCCAACCAGGAGGTGCAGCGCCACGCCACGGGCGCCATGCGCAACCTCATCTACGACAGCGCGGACAACAAGCTGGCCCTGGTGGAGGAGAACGGCATCTTCGAGCTGATGCGGACCCTGCGTGAGCAGGACAGCGAGCTGCGCAAGAATGTCACGGGTGCCCGGTCCCCGCCGTCCCCTGCCTGTGTCGCCCGCTCTGCCCTTCTGCTCCTTTCTCTCTTCTGTCTCTGTGCTGGCTCCTCCTGCCCATCTCTCTCCTTGGTCCCCACGATGACTTTGTGGCCAGCCTCCAGGGCCTGGGGCCCGTGTCCCCAGGCTCGACGGCAGCCCCGTGACCCAGGGGGTCTCACTCCCACTGTCCCCAGCGGGGCTCCTGGGTGAGGCTCAAAGTGCCGGGCAGGGCCCTGGGAGAGGTCGCAGCCTTTTCCCACCATCCCCAGAGGAGACAGAGGGGGTCGGCAGGCAGTCCCTGACCCTGGCCTCGGCCCCACCTGCCCCAGGGATCCTGTGGAACCTGTCCTCCAGTGACCACCTGAAGGACCGCCTGGCCCGAGACACACTGGAGCAGCTCACGGACCTGGTGCTGAGCCCCCTCTCGGGCGCCGGGGGGCCACCCCTCATCCAGCAGAATGCCTCCGAGGCCGAGATCTTCTACAATGCCACGGGCTTTCTCAGGTGCACCGGAGAGAGGCAGGGATGACGGCCCCAGGCAAAGAGCGGGTGCCTGGGGAGCCTGGCTGATAAGGCCAGGGCCTGGGGGAAATGTGCAGACTAAGCGAGGCACAGGTGCAGGCCCGCCAGATGTGGCCACCCAGTTTGATTCAGTAACTCTGGGGGCTGCAGGGTCAGGGTTCATAAAATCAGAGACTCGATCGGACATTCGTAACCTCCTCTGGGCACTTGGAGTGCAGCGGGACCAGGGCCAGCAGCGTCCAGTAGGAACCAGGAGTGGGAGGTGTCTAGAGGCGGGGCCCAGCTGGGGGAGGGGATGGGCGCTAAGGACCTCAGCCCTTGCGTTCCAGGCCCCACGGGCGGGGGGGGGCGGGGGGGCTCTTCCCCGAGTCGCTGTGCGGGTCTCTGACCTGCCTCTATCCACAGGAACCTCAGCTCGGCCTCCCAGGCCACTCGCCAAAAGATGCGCGAGTGCCACGGGCTGGTGGATGCCCTGGTCGCCTACATCAACCACGCCCTGGATGTGGGCAAGTGCGAGGACAAGGTGAGGGGTGGCCCGCGCCACGGGGGGGCCGGGGGCTGCGCCCGTTCTGACCAGAGCCCGCCCTCCGCAGAGCGTGGAGAACGCCGTGTGCGTGCTGAGGAACCTATCCTACCGCCTGTACGACGAGATGCCGCCGTCGGCCCTGCAGCGGCTGGAGGGCCGGGGCCGCAGGGACGTGGCTGGGGCACCACCCGGCGAGGTGGTGGGCTGCTTCACGCCGCAGAGTCGGCGGCTTCGAGAGGTGGGCGCAGGCCTGGGCGCGCGGGTGCAGGGGCCAGCCTGGCCCGGCTGACCCTCTGCACCCTCCCGCTCAGCTGCCCCTCACGGCCGACGCGCTCACCTTCGCCGAGGTCTCTAAGGACCCCAAGGGCCTGGAGTGGCTGTGGAGCCCCCAGATCGTGGGCCTGTACAACCGCCTGCTCCAGCGCTGTGAGCTCAACCGGCACACGACGGAGGCGGCCGCCGGCGCGCTGCAGAACATCACCGCCGGCGACCGCAGGGTGAGGGGGACACGGGAAGAACACAGACGGGAGCGCGCACTCCAGGAGTGTACGGTCTGTCGGGGACGGGATGGAGGGACAAATGCCACCTCGTGAATGAGCCAGAACGTCAGAGTGAGAGGACAGAAGGCAGGCCGAGAAAGCAGGGGACACCTGAGGGGCAGCGAAGAGCGGAGGTCAGAGTCCCAGGCAGGACAGGCCTCGAGGCTGTGGGATTCCAGCTCCGCGCCGGCGAGAGGAGGGGCGGCGGTGTGAGCCGAGGCGCATGCGCAGAGTCCGCCGGCTGGTGCGCAGAGGCAGAGAGCAGCCAGTCCCGCCTCAGCTCGCCCGCCAGGGGCCCTGAGGGTGCAGGGAGAGGGGCCTGCTCTCACCCCACCCCACCTCCCCAGTGGGCGGGCGTGCTGAGCCGCCTGGCCCTGGAGCAGGAGCGCATCCTGAACCCGCTGCTGGACCGCGTGCGGACGGCCGACCACCACCAGCTGCGCTCGCTGACCGGCCTCATCCGAAACCTGTCCCGCAACGCCAGGAACAAGGACGAGATGTGTGAGTCAGGCATCCCGCAGCCCGGGCTCGCCCGCACGCCACCCAGCGGGCTCGGCCCTGGACTTGGTCTTTATTCTGGCCGGCTGCAGCCGGGCAGACAGACAGGCACACCGACTCCCTGGGGGCTGGGAGTGGGGCTGACACTGACCTCCCGGCCTCCCGCAGCCACCAAGGTGGTGAGTCACCTGATTGAGAAGCTGCCGGGTAGCGTGGGCGAGAAGGCCCCGCCGGCCGACGTGCTGGTGAACATCATAGCCGTGCTTAACAACCTGGTGGTGGCCAGCCCCATCGCCGCCCGTGACCTGCTGTACTTCGACGGGCTGCGCAAGCTGGTCTTCATCAAGAAGAGGCGGGACAGGTGGGGACCCCGACTGCCGCCTGCATGCCTGGCCCCGGCCCCACTCCCGCCTTGACCCCTGACTCTGATCCCAGCCTGGCGCCCCCCCCACACCTCACCTTCTGGCTGTACCTTTCCCCTGCTGACCCCTGCCCCCACCCCACAGTCCTGACAGTGAGAAGTCCTCCCGGGCAGCCTCCAGCCTCCTGGCCAACCTGTGGCAGTACAGCAAGCTGCACCGGGACTTCCGGGCGGTATGTTCTAGCATCCAGGGTGGGCAGGGCGGTGGGCGTGGACCTGGGAGGAGGATGTGGGGAAAGACACTCGGGGAGGAACTCGCAGAAAGGGACCAGGGACCCAGAGTCAGGGATCCAAACCAGCATCCCCGGGGAGGCGGGGCAGGAAGCAGGGCAAGCCAGTGGCCTGCGTGCCACCTCACTCGGCCCCCTTCCACTGCAGAAGGGCTATCGAAAGGAGGACTTCCTGGGCCTGTAGGCAAGGCCCTCCTGGAGGAGGGGACTGCTGCTCGGCCCGGCCTCTGAGGGACAGGCTCGGCTCCATGCTGCTTGCCGGCCAGCCTGGAGGAGAAGGCTGATGGCCCAGCGGCTGCTCACTGGAGCCCCAGCTGCACTTCGAAGGGCCTGGGCACCAGGGAGAGGACAGGGGACGGGGTACAGCTGGGGACTAGGCTTCTGCAGGGCAGGGAGTGGGGCAGGGCTTGAAGCTGCTCTGGTGCATGGGGTGGTGACCAGGTCACACTGGCAGAGGTGGGGGTGGCCGGGGCCCAGTGCCTCAGGAGAGCCAGCACTGGCAATAAAGGTGGTTGTGAACACAGCAGCCACAACTGCGCATGCTTCCTTGATTGGTCAGACCTCAGGGACGCCAGGATGTCCCCAACCACACCCGCCTCTGGGCTAATGCACAAGCCTCTCCAGGTCAGGGACAGGGGTGTCCAGCAAGGGGAGAACTGGCCAAGAGTAGAGGAGATGGGGCACATGGCAGAGGCCTTGGTGCCACACAAGGCACAGACACAGCTGAGCTGGGGACTTCATGTGCATTATGACCGCTCCTGGGGCAGCTGTGACTGCTCCTCATGTCGGTGCTGCCCTACTAGGCTGTGCTCAAATGGTAAACACACCCAACACTTCTCCTTGCCCTGCCCTGTGGACCTGGGGGTGCCCTGACCAGGAACTCACACCATCCATCCGAGGCCTGGTGTCTAGTAAGTTCTGGGGCCCCTCCCCCATCTCACCAAGCCAGGCCACTGGTTGTGGATTCCCACTGATATTTTTACAGCAGAGGGCTTCTGCAATGTCAGAACCTGAAGCCTCTAAGGGGCCTGCCCCCCTAGGACCTGTCTGGGTCAGAGTGGGGCTAGGGCGGGCATGTCCCCTAGCAGGGAGACCCAAAGAGGCTACAGCAGGAGACGTGCCCCAACTGCCTCAGGATGGAGAAAGGGAGGGGTTGAGAGGACAGCTGGATTTGGTGACCGAGTAGCCGTGGTCAAGGGTCCCAGAGAGCCTGAGATGGAAGTGTGGGGTACGCTGCCCAGGAGAGAGGCCAAGGCCTAGGAGGGATCTAAAAAGACTTTATTTTCTGGCACAAGGAGGGGCATTAGGGCCACTCCCCTTCCCAAAGGGTCACAGGGCCACATGCAGGCAGGGAGGGCACAAGGCCCCACTCCCAGCTGTCACGGGCACCCTGCGGTTCCTGCGGAGGCGGGGGCTACATGTCATCCTCAGACACCAGGCAGTAGAAGTCCGTGCGGGCACTGTAGTTGCGGGAGCCGAGGTCTGAGACGTCCACCTCGCTACCCCGGCCCTCGCCCAGCGACACCCCGCTTGCATGCACTGGAGCCGATGGCTCCCCAAGGACAGGCCCTCGGACACCTGGGGAGGGAGTACCAGCAGGCCTGAAGCTGGGCTGCCCACAGCTGGCCTCTGCGGGGCTCACTCCCTGCTCACCCTCCTGGGTGGTGACCTGACATCCTGGAGGTCGTCTAGAGGCCTTAGGCCCAAGAGCCTCAGGAAGGGGCAGTTAGGAGACCCTGGGGGGTCAAGCTCACCCACGTTCAGCATGGAGGAGTCCCTGCCATCTGCGCCCATTTCTGAGCGCCTTCCTCTGCCCTGTGCAGCCCTCCTCCACCCCAGGCTGTTTCTCAGGGTCAACGGTGGGCCCCTGCGGGCATACCCAGGTCCCCTTGGGGGTCGGGGTCCAGCTCCGGGTCCAGGGTCCCGCCTTCCGGGATGCGGCCTCGTACAATCAGCATGGGATCCTTGTCATCCTGCAGCCGGGTCTGAGGATCTCCCTCCATCGCTCTGTACTGCACCTTCCGCGGCAGCGCCAGCTGCAGCTCTTTCCAAAAATTGGACGAAGGTGTCTAGGGGCCAGGGTGGGGTAGTCAGCTCGTGTGAACACGGAGGGGACGCAAACACTGGTAGCCCCCGGCCACCTGGCAGCGCGGTTCACTGGCTCCCAGAACCTCAAAGGAGGCCCCTACTTCGGGCACCAGGCCACGGAACCCCCACCCACCCCAGAGCCCGCACCACCCTCCGCACCACGGAGCCGGGCCTCCAGCGCAGCAGGGTCACCAGGTGGCGGTGCTGATGCAGCAGGTGCAGCGCGGGGTGCACGGGGTCGCGCCGCTGGGCCTCGAAGGTGATGAAGATGGGTCTCCGCGTGAGTTCCAGCAGCCGGCACAGGCCCTCCCTGCGGGGGCGGGACCGTCAGCTGGGTGCGGATGGCCCTCCCCCCAAACCCCGCGCTAGACCCACCGAAAGCTGTGGCTGCACCAGGCCCGGCCCAAGAAGGCTTCTGACAGCACCACGATGAGGCGACGGCAGCGGCTCAAGTTCACCAGGAGGTCTGCGGAGGGCTCTGCGAGAAGCGGGCGTGGGCGTGGGCGTGGGCGGGGCCGACGGCGGGTGGGGCGGGGCCACGGGCGGGGGCGCCACAGTACCTGCGCGCGGCAAGAGGTCGCGGTCGTCGAGGAAGAGCTTGTAGCCCCGACGCCGCTCCAGCTGCGGCTTCAGGATGAAGTTAACGAACTTCCGATCTTCGGGGCTGTCGCTGTAGGAGACGTAGGCGTCGTAGAGCTTCCCGTCTGCGGACGGCGGCGGGTCAGCGCGGCCACCCCCAGGGGTCCTCTAACCTTTTCCCCACTAGCGCACAGGGCCCCAAACACAGACCCCGCGCAGAACACCGCCCCCAGGCCTCACCTAGACCCCTCCCCAGCACAGGACTCCAAATGGAGCCCTTGTACCAGGATACAGGCCCCATGCCCCCTTTCTGCCGACCCGGCCCTACGCCCTCCTGGGCTGCATGGAGCCCCCTCTCCTGGGATGTGTGCGCGCTGGAGCCCTCCGGTGCTGCTGCCTTCTCATCCCCGCCCCGCCCCAGAGCTGAATGTAGGGAAGCCCTATGGCTGACGGCCCGGCCGTCCATCCGCGCACGTCTGCGCACGCACCGTTCATCTCCACCTCCCCGTGCGTGTCTTGGTACCAGAGCAGCACATTGAGTCGACACTTCACATAGAGCAGCGCCACCAGAAGCAAGATCAGCAGGACCAGGAGTGAGGCCAGCACCGCTGCCAAGTGGCCCGCTGGGCCTGGGGACAGAGCTGCAGCCTGAGCCACTGCACCCACCACCCTCTAGGCTCCCCAGCGCCCCCCCCCAGGCCTCCCCACTATCCTCTGTCCCAGTGTAAGCCCCTCACCAGCAATCCAAAGAGTGAAGGAGGAGGAACTGGCATTCCAGACGGAGCAGGCGAAGGCCCCATAGTTCTCAGCGCTGGTCAGGTTGACTCCCAGGACACTGGACACGAGCATCTCTGACAAGTTGGCCTTGACCCTGGGGAGACCAGGCCCCACCCTCTCACCTGGGGGCCGAGAGCATCAGTGGACGCCCCAGAGCCCCACCTGTCTGGGATTCACCCAGAGAGGCTGCAGGTTTGGGCTCCCTGGACAGCCCTTGGGCCAGAAGCTAAAAGGAGTGGCAGAACCTAGAAGGGGTGTGGATCTGTTTAGTGACAGTCACCCCAATCCTGCATCTCGGTCTCAATGGCCAGTACCTCATTCAGGCCTTATGACTCTAAAGGCACCCATGGCCCTGGGCGATCTGCAAAGCCATTGTCTACAGGGGCCATCTGTCCCTGAGGTCACCGCCCCTCGGGCTGCTTTCAGAGTGGCACTCTGGCCAGGTCACTCCCCAGCCCATGTCCAGGTGGTTACAGATCAGGGTCTAGGTCGGAGAGGCCCTTGGCCACCAGTATATCCAGGGTGGTCGCTGACCCTGGACCCCCCAGTCTCTTACCAGGTATCCTCGCGGATGACATAATGGCTTCCATTGCCCAGGGGCAGCCCGTCTTTTAGCCACTGGACTGAGGGCAGGGGACAGTGGGGCCCAGAGACCACCTGGGCTGTGCAATTCAGAGTGACCACACTGCCCAGGGCAGGCCTCAGGACCTGGCTCCCAGAAGGAGAGAGGAAGTCGGGGGCCCTGTCGCAGACACCTGCAGAAAAAGGACCCAGTGGGTTAGCTGTGCTCCGGTCGCTGGGCTCCCGCTGGCTGCAGGTGGTCTGTGGGCCAGGAAAAAACATGTGTTGCTTGGTGGGCACACCATGTCTGTCCACGAGTCCCATGGCGGACAGGGCCCAGCACCTGGCTGATCGTCCACCCAGGATATGAGCCAGCACCTTCCTGTGGGCTGGGGGCCAGCGGTCCCAGGACCCTCTGCTGGCCACAGGCAAGCCTTCCTGCCTCCCTGAGATCCAAACTTTCTCCTCTTATAGTCGAGAAGGGGAGCGCTACAGGAGTCAGAAGAGACGGCCATCTTGGCAGTGGGGTCCCCCAGCAGCCCATACCTCCCTGCCATGGGCCCCAAGCAGCACCCACTCCCACAAGCCTGGTCTGGAGGCCTGGGGCGGATGAGGGCTCACGGCTCGCCCTAACCACAGGGTCAAGACTGTGGGCATGGGGGAGGGGCAGGCAGAGCCCAAGCACATGTCCGACTGGAGCCAGAGAGGGGCAGGAGGTAAGAGGGGGCCCGTGCCTGTCCCTCTCTGACATTCTACCTGCCATGGTCTGTCCAGGGCCTCCTCAGGCAGGCCGGGCGCAGTGCCACCCCACGCTCCACGGACTCCTCAGCCGCGAGACTGACGGCTGGGCAGGACTTGCTCTCTGTTCTCGTGCTGGGTCAGTCAGGGCGCCAGGGTGGGTCAGAGGCTGCCACCATCCCCAGGGAGCAAGTTAAACAAGAACAGGATGAGTTAACGTGTAACTTCGGCCACAGACTGCACCATGCACTGGCTGCCTCACGGACACCAGCACCGTTCTACTCCAAGCGCCTTACATGAGGGCCGGGAGGGACCCTCAACTGACCACCTGCCCCAGGGCCAAGGGCCACCATGACGGCCCAGGGTGGAACAGTGGGCCCACAGCCCCCACAGCCTCATGAGGCTTGAAGGCCTCCCGTGCACTCTCCCCCTGCAGTCTGTGTGGCATACACAGCCCCTCCCCACACACCTGCACGAAGCTGCCGCCGTGGCCCATGTGCACATGTGCACACTCCCACCTCCGTCACTCCGGTACACACAACGGGCATGCGCAGCACAGATGTGGAGCAGCTAGCTCCCCAGGGCACACAGCCACGAGCATCTGCACAGCCCCCGCCGGCACACACGGCCTCCCACTGTCCCTCACTCTCACACAGCACACACAGCACACACTCACGAGCACAGACGTTCCAAACAAGCTGCGGGGCTCCCCTCAGCCAGGCCTGCCTCTGAGGACAGGCCTCAGGCCAGAGGATGGGGACACAGGCTCACGCAGGGCAGCGGGGCCAAAGAGGGAGGGCACGAAGTCACCTGGTTCTGGCTCTCTCCTCCTGGGGGGGATGTTGGTCACTGAGGTCACTGATGTGTGCTTGGGAGCAAACTGCTCAGCCGGGCCCCAGGCCCAGTGTGAAGCGGCTCAGATGCATTGCCAGGCACCGTGAGGACCTGGCTTTTGTTTGTTTTAATCAGAACTTTCCTGTAGCTTCCTGGCCTTGCAGTCACATCCTCTCCTAAACTTAAACCCCACCCAGGCACCCACCCCCGCCCCAGTGGGGCGGGCAGTTGGTGGTTCTCTCGCCCCGCCTGCCCCGCTCTTCCTGTAGCTCTGAGTCAAGGGCCCCTTCCTCCGGCTGCCCCGGCTGCACCAGCCCACTGGGCCCCGCGTTTCCCCAGGCCAGGCCGGAGCTGTGGAGGGGCTGCAGAGAGGCTGGGGCCACATGAGGGCATCCTGGCAAGAAAACCGCCCATCAGGGCTGTTCTGCACTCACAAGGAGGGCCCACTTCCTGGATACCTCAGGTGGTGCCACGCCAAGGAAGTGGGGGGCCTCCATGACCCTCCAGCGAGCAGCCCATGGGCCTCTGACCTCTGACCTGCTAGGGTGACGGGGGTCCTGTGGAAACTCCTGCCAACAATGGGACCTCGAGCAGGGCTCTTTAGGCCTCGCCCTGTCCACCTCCTATGGTGGTCCCCCAACATGGACCTTGGTTTCCGGCTGGGATGGGAGCACAGTGCCCCCTTTTCCAGATAAGGGATCAAACGGGGCCTCAGCAGAGGCTCCTGGCTCTGAGCTCAGGTGCGGGGCAGCCAGCATTTCCAGTTACCACTGACACCACCCCACCCCTGACTGACCTGGGACTCAGGGCCCAGTGACAAGTGGCTGGTACTGAGGGCCCATCCCTGCCCTCAGCGTCCTCAGTGCAGCATCAGCTTCCCTACAGTCTTAATCCAACCCTGTCCCAGGCCTGCCAAGCCCTTTGTGGCCCTCAAGCACCACCTGGGGTGACCGCCCCACAGAACGGGAGAGAATCCTCCCCACTGAGCCAGGGCCTGCTGGATGCAGCTGCAGCTGGTATGGCCTCTCCAGAGGTGACCAAGGACCCTGGGGCTGGTCGTCAGCCACCTGCCCCGAGCATGGGCAGGACTCGGAGCTGAGCTCTCCCTGGCCCCAGACCAGCCTCCCTGCCTCCCACAGCTTCTGCCAGGCTGGCCACTGCTGTGTGCCCATCTGAGCCACCAGCTCCCAGCTGCGCCCGGACATCCCCTCCCTCTGCTAGCGTCCATCCTCAGCCTCCCTTGCCCCCCAGGCCCACTCTCTAAGGAGAGTACAAAATCCCCTCGGCTCAAGCACTCTGGCGAACGGACCCTCCGAGTCCCAGCCCGCCCCCAGCCCCGCCTGCACCACCCAGCATCTTTGGCCCTGCATTCC
>NW_011889186.1:48873-57572 GCF_000151845.1 Pteropus vampyrus
CGCGCCCCCTGCTCGTTTCTCCGTATCTCCCCAGCACCTTGGGAGGCCTCTGGCCGGGGGTACGGACTTGGGACGTTGGTGGGAGTTCCCCACGCTCCCCGACTTTCCCCCTCCCTCTCCTGAGCAAAGGTCACGAGGAAGCCACTGCCCTCGGCGGGCGGAGCGGGAAGGCCCAAAGGGCCGGGACGCAGACCAGCTGGGGCTTCCGGGCAACGCGGGCAGCCGGCCCGGCTCTGAGCCACTTCCTGCAGGACCGCGCCCGCCACGGTCCAGAGGCTCCTCGGGGCACGGACCCTCTCATCCCCCCCAAGCTCCAGGCCTGGTCCAGGCTCCTGGGAGCCGGCGACCTCCACTCACCCCCGTGGGTCTGAGCCGTGACTGCCACTCACCTACTGCCAAGACCTGGGGCTCATGCGACCGCGAGGGCGGGGCGGCTCACCTGGGCCAGGTGCGCAGCGGCGACAGCCCCAGCGGCGGCTACAGGTGCAGCCCCGCCCAGCAGCCAGGGCCGAGGGCGGACCCAAGTGTCCCGCTTTGTGCCCAAGGCTGGCGCTCAAGGATGTCCTGCGTTCAGCTTAGTTACTGGGAACCGAGGCCGCCAGGCTTGGGGGCAAAGGCCAAACCGGCCCAACCAGCCGGGAGAGTCTCCGTGGCCTGGAGGACTCCTTGGAGATTCCACCGTCCCCAGGGGCTTTTGCGGTTGCGCCCCTCCCCCCACCCTGCTCTTCCTCTTCCTCCGGGAAGCCTGCCTAGAGTACCCTTCCCAAGCCCCAGGTGCAGGGAGGGTAAGACCTCACTTTCGGCAGCTCGTGGAGACCCAGAAGAGGGCCAGGAGGCTACCACGTCCTGACATCTCCCCATCTGGGCCTCGGTTTCCCAGCTAGCCCCAAGCACAGACACAATCCACCCAAAAGTTGACACAGAGGTTTTATTATAAAAAGTTCTGCTGGCTGAGAGGAGTCAGAGAGGTGAGGTCCGGGCCCCCGACCAGCCAGATTGGGGCGGGCAGGATCTGGGACCCAGAAGTCAGAGGGAGGCCAGCAAACGGCTGGTTTTCCTGTGCTGTGACTATATAAGGAGCCCCCGCTCCCAGTTGTATGGTGACAGTGGTCACCCAGAGTTCAAGTCAGGGTTATGCCAAGCCTGAGCCCTAACACATGGACCAGGTTTCACAGATCAGACAAGTGTGCTTCTCACAGACACCTCAAACGTACACGGCCCTCCCAGGACCCCCACAGATACCCCTTCCTCCTGGGACCCCTCACATACACCCATGTATACGTGGGCCTTCTTACAGCCCCCCCCCCACACACATAGCCATGGGCAGGGGTGGGGCGCGGTGGTGGCGGCTCTCAGTCTCGGCTCCTGGGTGCCAGTGACAGCTCTGGGTCCCCTACACGTCTGTGCTCTTGGGGCTGGAGCTGGAGGTGGGAGTGGAGTTCGGTGGCGGGGCCCACAGGCCCAGCCCCGCCCGCCCGCCAGGGGCGGCCCGTACCCCAGTTTCTCCCGGAGGCTGCGGTACTTCTCCTCCAGAACCCTGTTCTTCACCGACTGAGGGACGTCAGGCACGAACCAGGCAGCCACGAGCTTGATGCACAAGGCCACGTGCTGGTGGTGGGAGCAGGGGCTGACTGGGGAGGCCAGCCAGCGGGGCCGGAAGCAGGGAGGAGGGTTGGAGCGGGCTGCACCCCCCAGACCCCCGTTCCGGCCCACCTCAAAGAGAATGAGGAAGGCCAGGCGGATGGCCAGGAGGATCCAGAACTGCTCGGAGAAGTTGTAGTCCAGCGCGTTGCGATAGTCCCGGTACCTGAGTGGAGAGGGCCTTGGGTCAGGGGTCAGGAGTTCAGAGGTTACTTGCGGGGATGGAAGTGTCAAACCTGCACTCAGTGACGTGCTCCGAGTCCTCTGTCTTGACGGGGTCCTGGAAGTCCTTGGTGTGGAACACGGACAGGCTGTGGTTGATGTAGCCCGTGAGGCAGCTGTAGGGAGGGGTGGGGGCTGCGGGGTGAGGCCTCTCGGGCCTCGGAGGTGTTTCTCTGGAGCTAGTTCCTGTCTGGTGGGACCGTCAGTGTGGGACACAGCAAAGACCCCCTCCTCCATACCCCTATGTGGGAGAGGGGCCGCTGGGGGAGGTGGATGGGACCTGGGGCTGCCACCAGCTGCCTTCCCTGCCGGCAGCTGAGGGGCATCTTGGGGAACCCCTGGAGGGCGAGAGTGCCACAGGGGGCCTGACGGGAGGGAGACGTGGTGGTGCTGCCTGCTCAGGACACAGCTGGTGCAGAGACCCTAACCTCCCACCGGGGTCCCCGTCTGTGCAGGAGAGCAGGGCCACCCCAGGCAACGCTGACAGCATTGGAACGTTCCCCAGGCTCCCCTGGGCAAGGCCGTGGTTGGACTAGCTTTCCTGGGGTGTCTGGGCAGTGCGGTCCCCCCAGGGGCTGTGTGGCAGCACCCCTTACTCGACTGCGGGGCGCGCCCCCTCTCGGCATGGGCCGTAGCGGTACTTGTACACCACTCGGGGGATGAACTCAGATGTGAAGGCGATGACCATCCCGTTGGCAATGACCGCCAGCACGCCGATAGTCTCCAGCACCTGCAGCCAGGTCCCTGGACCACAGCAGTGCGGTGAGGCCGTCCTGTCCCCCCAGCCATGACTGCTGGTACAGCCCACCGCGCCTCCACCCATCGTTCCCCAAGGCCAGAAGCCTGGGTGGTCCCAGGGTCTTGTCACACCTCTGCCAATGGCACCCATCGCAGCTACGGGGCCAGGCCACTGACAGGAGACCTGGGCCACGGTGGACAGAGCCCCGCCTCTGGTCTCCTGACCCCTCGTCCTTGTCATGGACAGGAAGGGACTCAGGTCTCCCTGTCTCCCTCTTCTTCCTAGACACCTCAGCTGTCCCCGGGGTCCCCCTCCTGGGTTCCCACCCCAGGGTAGAACCCTTTAACCTGGGACCGAGACTGGGGCCTCTCCCACACGTCTCCCTCCCTCTGCCCACATCCCGCGCCCCCTTCCTTCTGTTCATCCCTGACACCTGTCCGTCTGGATGAGACCAGCCTGGGAGACTGAGGCCACCTGCTCTCAGTGCCTGCCCCTAGCTGCTAGACTCCTGCATGCACCAGCTCCCTGTTCTCAGAGTCCAACTTCTCTGCCTGGGCCCCCAAGGGGGCTTCAGGGGTGGCTGGGGGCGGGAGGGCGGCGCCTGTGAGGAATTGGCCAGCCCTGCCACTGTCTGGGGCCTGCAAGGGGGGGCCCCCCCAGTCCCGACCCCCTTCCCGGCAGGCCCTGGGGGAAGGCCTGGGGGGCTGTCTGCGGGGTGAGGGGGATTGTCTTGCCACTGCTGCTTAGAGTGTTTCAAGGGGACTGATGTGGTCCTAGCACCCTTTGCCACGCCTGTCCCCCCCCACGCCTGGGCGCCCCGATCTGTGCAGCCATCCCATTGGGCCCCTGACCGATGTCCTTGGCCTTGCGTGGCACCAGCCGCCGCTGCAGCCTAACCATCTTGATGGCGTCCAGGCGGATCTCCACGAGGTTGCTGAAGAGCGCGAGCAGCGGGGCGAGCGGGAAGGCGGCCACGAAGATGGTAGTGAAGCCGTACTGGATCACTGCGGGGGGCGGCACCCTGAGGGCCCGCCCCTGCGCCCCGGCCCCGCCCACCGCACGTGCTCCCTCTGCCCCCGCTCCCCACAACCCCAGCCCCCCAGCTCCGGCCCACGCACTCATCTCCATGAACTCGTCAAACAGGCTGAAGGTGTTGACGGGGTTCAGGCGGTAGTTGCGCTGCCAGTCTCTCAGCTCGGGGTCCCGGGACTCGTGGCCCCGCATTGAGCGATACTTGAGGGCCAGCCACCTGGGGGTGACCAGAACCCGGTGGAGGACAGGGAGCGGAGGCGCAGGGGCCCCTCCGCCGGCCCTGGGAGGTAGGGAGGAGGGTGGGGCGCCCCGAGGAAGAAGGGGGGTCCTCACGGGCGCAGGTACTCCATGCAGTTGCTGAGCGTTTGCTTCAGGCCCATGATGATGGCCATCTGCACGAACAGGTCCATCATGCAGCCACTGAGATGGCACTGCAGGCGGGGCAGCGACGGGAGGTCAGGCCTGGGAGGGAGGGCGGTTGGGGACAGGGCGGTTGGGGACAGGGCAGCAGGGCACCCCGGGCAGACTGACCTCCTCCAGCTTCCACAGGCCCGCCAGGCGCACGGACTTCCCAGGGTGGCCGTTGATCCTAGGGAGGACAGCAAGGCGGAGGGCAGCACCTTGCCTCTGACAGGGTGCGGGTGGCGCAGGACGGAGGGGGCAGCGGGGGCAGCGGGGGCAGTGGAGGGGAAGCGCAGGACGCCGGAGGCTACGCCCAAGCACGCCGCACGCCACACGCACGCGCAGGAGAAAGCTCAGCCGGTCACTGGCTCAGGCGTGCGTTCTAGACGAGGCCTGCTGGCGGTGGGCTTGCCTCAGTTTCCCCCACGGAAACGGCACCGGAGTTGCTTTGTGTTTCAATCGCCTGCTTTCCGTAACACGGTAAAAAATACACACTCTATTAAGCCCCAGGTCAGGCTCACGCTCGGCGGCGAGATCCGCGAGGCTCGTCACAGTTCCTGACAACTGTGCGGCGCGGCTCTGGAACAGTGTAAATTTGCAGAAGAAGAAATTACTATTTTAGGAAACACGATCATGTACCTGGAAAACCAAAATAAACCAACTGAAAGACCGGCTGGCTAAATCAGCTGACAAGTGCTCGGAGACAAGGAAGCTGACCCGGGGTCGGCTCGCTCTGCCGGGTGCAGTGGGACCGGCGGGAGATGCAGCAGGAGGTGTCTGTCACAGACACCAGCCACCACCGCAACGCAGCCACGGTGAAATGCATGACAAGTCTGGCCCCCGTGGGAAGAAAACTGTAAAACTACTAAAGAACGTTAAAGAAAAAAAGAGGAAAAGACTTGAATATCAAAAACCTCATCAATAGGAAAACTCAGGATTGCGTGTAGACGGAGTGACGCCCCGAAGACGTCCACGTCCCAGTTCCTGGAGCCCGTGTAGACGGAGTGACGCCCCGAAGACGTCCACGTCCCAGTTCCTGGAGCCCTTGGCTCAGCGCGCAAGTGTGCGACGGACGTGAGTTGTCGCCTTACACGGCGGGCGGCATTAAGGTCGCTGCCAGCTGGCCTGACAGTGGGGAGGGTATCCCGGGTTATCCGGGCATGCCCAGTGTGATCCTGCGGGTCCTTCAGTGGGCACGCGGTGGGGCGGGGCCGCAGAGCCGGCAGGACAAGGACTCAGCACTGCCGCTGGCTTTGCAGACAGAGGAGGAAGGGGCCAGGGACCCGGGCGCTCGGGCGGCCTCGCAGAGCTGAGGAAGGGGACAGACGCTCTGCCGGGCGAACGCCAGCCCCGTAGCGCTCGGATTCCGCCCCGCGAGGCCCCTTTGGGACTTCGGGTCTACACAACGGTACGATAACAAATTCGTGTTGCTCAAAGCCAGTAAGCTGTGGTCATCCGCTATGGCAGCAATGGAAAATCAACGCGGTGTCCACGTTGGTTCTCCCTAGAAAACGTATGATTTTACTGCAGTCTTAAGCTAAATCCCACAGAATCCCGCCATAGATTGACAGAATGATTCTAAAGCTTACCTAGAATAATAAACGTGTAAATAACCATTAAAAAAAAAAAAAGGCGAAGCAAGAAAGAAGAGTGAGGAGCTCGGGCCCATCTGGCAGTAAAGTCCAACACACACACAAAATAATTTTTTTAAAAAGTACAACATAAGCAGAGTCGGGCCTGGTCAGTACTTGGTTGGGAGACCAGCTAGGAAGACCAGGTGCTGTAGGTGTGAAAAATAAAAAAATAAGGGATTGTAAACCGACAAGGTCCTTGCAATCTGTGAGGTCAACCAAGGGTTGCCTCACCTAAAAAATAAAAATAAATCAAAATTTTAAAAAAAGCACAACACGGCAACCTACAGTGAGGTCGGGGTCACACAGGGTCCCGTCCTCTGCCCCTCACGGCCCAACAGACCCCTCATGAGTCAATGATTTGAGTCTTTAAAATGTCAAAGCCATGAATATCTAAAGGAAATCACAGCTGAACACGTGCTTAATCTTGAGAAGGGGGCCTTTTGAGCACGGCCTGAAAAACAGACACCGTAAAGGAACGTCACTACAAAGGTCGCGACAGGGACAGGCACGGCGTCCAGGCAGCATGAGGAGGCTGGGAGGAGCTGCACGCGTCCAGAGGAGCACCCTGAGCTCGGAACACGAGAAGACGCTCCACTGAAGGGTCAGAAACCAGAGTGGGGACACTTCCCAGAAGCTGGGGCGGCAATGGGAGGAAAGAAGCAAAGGAAATGAGATGGCCGATGCCGGACGTCATCAGACGCAAGACGCCTGAAAACGCCTCGGAACCGAAGGCTGGCGGGCTCCAGCCCAGTGTATGTGGCAGGTCCTTCTCATGTGACACACATGGACTCCACAGCCAGGCCTGCTACATCACTGGGAACCCGGCAAAGGACAAGGCCCACTCCCTATGGGGCCACCGTTCCTGAGACTCAGTGAACAAGGAAGAGCATGGCGTGTCCTGGGTGGCCGAGGGGACGGCAAGGCTGTGAGATTGGGGACGAGCTGGTGGACAGGGTAAGGCTGGGGTGCTGGCAGGACCTCAGAGTGAGCATGTCGACAGGCAGCCAGGTCTGTGGGTCTGGACAGGGCTGAGGCGAGAGTGTGGGCCTCAGTGGTGTTTGTCACGGTGCTAACGTCACCAGCTGGGTCCTTCGGGAGAACAGGCAAAGCCAGCAGCTGGGAGGGGGGCGACCAGTACTGAGGAAAGAGAGGCAGGACGGGGAGGACCAGAAACTGGATGTGCCAGTGAGAGGATTCTTTGAAAGAAACGTGACAGCTGCTATGTGACGGCGGTCACCCAGCAGACAGAAGCACGTGGAACGCAAGAGGCCCACTCAGGCCCGCGGCTGAGAATTCCAGACGCCTGGGGACGTGAGAAGAGGCCGTCACGCCCGCAACATCGCAGACCGCATGCCGGAGGGCAGGTCGCCTCTGCTGGGCTCCGGCCTCGCTGAAGCAGGAGTGCAGCGCGGCTGCTTCCCGCCGTCCCTCCCCGGGATGCTCCGGGGCCCGGGGCCCTACGCAGATGGAAGGGCCACGCACAGCCCCAAGGAGAGGGCACAGCCAGGACGGGGTCCCCAAGGACAGGCGAACTTGCGCGACCTCTGATGTCTTTGAACATCTCAGAGGAGCCGGGATTTGATAAAGTTCTGGTAGGGAGTTTGGGATCGGTTGGCACCATGCGTGTGCCTTACGAAATGTAATCAAACGCACAACAAACGGGGCAATGATTTTCTAAAGAGAAGATGGAAAAGTGTATATCATTTGAACCAAAGGGGTCCATTTCGCTAATTAGAAGGGTGAGGGGAAGTGCTTGCTCGTGGCAGCTTTATTTGTAAAGCTCAGAACCGGAAAGAACCCAACAGGTGCTTAAAGCAGTTTCCGCACCCCGCAAAGAACACCCCAGCCGTGCGGACTCAGAAGAGGCCACGGCCCGTTCTCACTGTAAAAAGTGGTCGTTATTCACAGGACAGAACCACGATGCCCATAGCTGTGTGTGTGCGCATGTCAGTGTGTGCAAAAGTCTGCTTAGACCCGCAGACGGTGACGTCAGGTATCCCCTCGGGGACCGGACAACAGAGCTGGGGTTAACCGTAGGCTTCCTCCACAGATTTCTATCCTGACTTTCCGCTTGTTCTGAGCACGAATTACTTTAAAAATTAAAAAGAGCAGGCCTTTCCATCCGTCAGCGGGGAAGGGACTCAGGGTGGCCCTCACCTGCCCAGGATGAAGGCGACGTAGACGAGCGAGGAGAAGTGGGTGAAGAACTGCAGCGTGAAGAACTTGACGGTGAACTTGCTCTCTCGCTCCGAGAAGGTCCTGGGTTTCTCTGGGATGAGACGTGGGACCGTCCCTCGCCTGTCCCCAGCCCCGAGACGGTCCCACTCCTGGCCCGCCCCTGTGTCAATGCCTGCAACCCTCACCTGTCTCTCAGGTGCGAGCTTCTACCCTCCGGTGGCAGAGGGGGTGCAGACCGCAGGAAGGGCCCCTGCCCCCACCCAGGGCTCTGGGATCCCAGCCTTGAGTGCCCCCTCGGCCTCCCACGTCTCCCCAGAGGCCAGGCCAGGGCTGAGGGCCCCTGCGCTCACCGAAGTCACAAAGCTTCAGGGCCACACTCTTGTTGATCTGCGTGAGGGGAGACGAGGCTCACTTTGGGCCTCAGGGGGGATGCCCCTCCCTGCCTGTCCCCTGCTCCACCCACCGACCTTGGTCATGAAGAGGATGGTCACATAATGCACCAGGGCCCCCGTCACCACCACGGCCGTGGTCACCTGCTCCTCCAGGAAGGGCAAGGCCAAGTTGCTGAAGACGGCGGCGGCCAGGACACGGTAGACGACCAGGACGTGGGCCATGCCAATCATGAGGCAGATCTGCGGGGGTGGGCGGGGCCTTGGGAGGGCTGTCCCCGCTGTGTCTCCAGCCGCCCCCCACAGGCTCCCAGGAATACCATGAACAGAGACAGGATGAGGATGATGGTGCTTCTCAGGTAGGAGTGCTGGTGTGGCCGGAGCTTGTAGTCAGGGCAGTTAATGAGCTCGAGTGCCACTTCTTCCTGGGGACGGCCCCAGACACGCCTCAGACACGGGGGA
>NW_011889186.1:58747-69105 GCF_000151845.1 Pteropus vampyrus
CACCCTGCCCAGCCCCCACCTGATCTGGCTGGCATGGAACAGGGAGAAGCCGCTCAGGAAGATGATGAGGCCGACCACCGCGGCGGGCACCAGCATGTAGGTGTACCAGCCAAGCCAGGCGAAGTACAGGGCCACCTTCTCACCGAAGTAGTTCCTGTGGGCACAGCTGCCTGTCAGGGCCACCCCACCAGAGGTGACGTCACCCGGGGGGACGTGGGGCACGCCACACGTGGGGACGTGGGGTGTCTATACTGACAGCATCAGTATGTCTAAGCGGGGTACACCGACACATCTGCGGGTGCATGGGTGTGTCTGTGGGTGCATAGCTGTGTCTGTGGGTACGTGGGTGTGCCTGTGGGTGAGTAGCTGTGTCTGTGGGTGCAAAGATGTGGCTGTGGGTGAGTAGCTGTGTCTGTGGGTGCGTAGATGTGGCTGTGGGTGCATAGCTGTGTCTGTGGGTGCATAGGTGTGGCTATGGGTGCGTAGCTGTGTCTGTGGGTGCGTAGCTGTGTCTGTGGGTGCTTAGATGTGTCTGTGGGTGTGTAGCTGTGTCTGTGGAGGCGCATTGTGTCTGTGGGTGTGTGAGTGCGTCTGTGCGTGCGTGGGTGTGTCTGTGGATGCGTAGCTGTGTCTGTGGGTACGTGGGTGTGCCTGTGGGTGAGTAGCTGTGTCTGTGGGTGCGTAGCTGTGTCTGTGGGTGCATAGGTGTGGCTATGGGTGCATAGCTGTGTCTGTGGGTGCGTAGCTGTGTCTGTGGGTGTGTAGCTGTGTCTGTGGGTACGTGGGTGTGCCTGTGGGTGAGTAGCTGTGTCTGTGGGTGAGTAGCTGTGTCTGTGGGTGCGTAACCATGTCTGTGGAGGCGCAGCGGGGCCGGGGGAGCCGCAGCGCGTCTGTGGGTGCGTAGGTGTGTCGTCTGTGGAGGCGTAGCTGTGTCTGAGCCCGTAGGTGTGTCTGCAGGGGCGTGGCGTGGGGGGCACAGGTGATTTGTTTGGGCCGGTATCACCTGATATCATCGATCGGCTGCTCGCGGACCATGTTCCTCCACCGGGCCCATTTCTTCTTCAGGCCTTCCTCGCCCTGGCACAAGTGGCAGTGAGGGCTTCCCGCCTCACGTCCCGCCCTCGGGCACTCTCCCAGGCGGCCCGCCCCTCACCTTGTGCAGGGGGAACTTGGTCTCAAAGACCTTTTCCTTCACCAAATCATGGAATGTGTCTACAGGTCACAGGGAGCCTCGGGTCAGAGGGGAGCGGGCCGAGGGAGGGCCCTGCCCGTTCTCCCTATGACGATGCCCCTCCTGGCCACCACACGCCCACCTGCCCACTCCGTCCTCACCGCCATCTGCCGTCTTGCTGTTCAGGACAAAGTTGATGATTCGGATTCTAGAACACAAGAGTTGGCTCAGGGTGGCGCCGTGTGACGCCGCCCTCTGTCTGGCCGGATCCCCAGCCCCCTGCCTGGCGGCCTGACCAGAGCTTGAACCCAGGACTCAGCTGGGAGCCCACCCCTGTCCTCCTTATCCTCCCAGGGTCTAGCCACCCCGTGGCTCCAGGATGGGGCTCTCTCGGGGGTGGTCCCTCTCCCCCAGCCACCTGGCCCGACCCTCTACCTCCAATCACACCTCCCACCTGGAGCCCCGCACGTGTCCAGAGCACACCCTGCGCCTTCGGGGGCGCGAGTCCTCTTTACCCCACTGGGAGCCGTTTTGACTACGTGGAGACTGAGGCTCAGAGAGGTCGAATAACTCGCCAAAGGTCACACAGCTAAGAAGCGGCTGAGCCACACCCCTCTGGTCACCCCCCTATGGGGCACTCACCCCAGGCTGTTCCCACAGCCCCACCGAGGTGCCTCTGCTCAGCGCCCTCCCCTTGTCCCCCCCCATCTGTGCCAGTCCCCCTGTGTCCACCCGAGGCCCCTCCATCGCCTCATATCCAGATGCCAGGAGCGGTGTTCATCAGTCTCCACTGACGGGGCCTCAGGCGAGTTCAGAGGGGCCTGGGACGAGCCAGGCAGGTGATGGAGGAAGGGTGTGGGGAGGGCAGGTGGACCAGCTTGTAGGGCTAGAGGGTTAGTGGGGAGAAGCAGGTGCTTGGAGAGGAGAGGTAGGGACCCACCTCTGGCTTCAGAGCCAAGAGGGATGGCTGCTCTCGGCCTCTGCACATCCTGCCCTTAGCCTTGAAGTCTGAGGTCGCAGCCCCATGTAACTTTCAGAACACCCCAAGAGGGAGAGCGGTCATTGTCCCTTTTCGCAGATACAGAAGCTGCAGCCCAGAGACCCGAGGCCACGCTTGGGAGCCTCGCATGCCCGGACCAGGCACGTGGTGGGCAGGGCTGCCCCAGGCCTGGCTCTGGGCCGGCCTCTCACCTGGTGGTGGTTGGGATGAGGGTGGTCCCGGCCGACTCCACTCGGGGGGCTGGACCCTCGGGCTCCATGAGGAGCATGCGGTACAGGTCGAAGATCCTGCTGTCAGCTTGGACCCCAAAGAACACTTTCTCTTCGTCTTCCTTAACCTGGGGGTGGGGCCGCATGGGAACACGCAAGCACAAGGCCATGGGCCACCTCTCCAGACCGCTCCCCAGGAGCCACCCAGCACCCACACTCCTGCCCCCAGGCGCCAGTGCCAGCCCACCTTATAACGGAAGCCCTTCCTCTTGAGGTCTTCCAGGAACCTCTGCTGCTGGCGGACACACCTGGGGCTCCTCTGGGTGCGGTGGTCAGCCACAAGGACGTAGTCCCACGGCTCAGGGGCCTCGGTCTGGAGGAAGGAGATATGGGGCAGCTGCAGGGCCGCGGGGGGCAGGGCCAGGGCCGGGGTGGTGGGAGGGGCCAAGCACAGGAGGCTTCGGAGCAGCGACTCACCTCAGAAGCGCTGACCTCCATCAGCGGGATGCTGTCTCCTTCGGTCCCCACCAGGATGCGGAAGCTGTCTTCACCCTGAAGCGGGGCAAACAGAAGGACCAGCTCATTCCCACAGCAGAGCAGCTCCTGAGCCAGGCACAACGGCACCAACGGGCTCAAAACATGGAGCTGGGGGTGGCAGGGACGAGTCAGCCGTTCCGGTAGGGCTGTGTCTGGGGAAGGGCCAGGAGGCCCTGGACGGCAGCACGAAGGGCCAGCAAAGATCCATCTGGAATCCGTGAGAAAAGACAGCCCAGCGTGAAGGGGGCCGAAGACACAGACGGGGACTTCCCAGGAAGGGAGCAGGGACAAGGCGACACGCGGGGATCGGGAGAGGCAAGGAAGCGTGGTCAGGGGCTGTGTGGCACCTCTGCCCCGCGGTCACACACAGCATCAAAGGCCACCGAACCCCTGCGTGTTGCGGGGGGCACCCCTGGTGCATGGATTCGGGAAACAAAACAGAACATCCCACGGCCGGGCCCGGCCACCCCCGGGGAAGCGGACAGGGTGATCGCTGTAGCACGGCATCCAAACAGTGGAAACAGCACACGCGCCCACTGGCGGGGGCGTGGATGAAGACCCTGTGCTGTCCCCGCATGTTGGCGGGTCGTGCAGCAGTGACACAGATGGGCCGCTGCCTTGCGTGCAGCGTTGGGGACCATGGTGAAATGGTACTGAGCTCTGTAAAGCTAGGTGGGATGAGCCCCTCAGGGGTAACTGCTGTGGGACATTGAGGCCGGACACAGACGCCGACGCCACCGGGCAGAGACTTAAGAGGGCGTGGATGAGTGCACAGCCTCCACGTGTCCCCCCGAGGGGCACTCGTGGTTACTGGGTCACACATGCTCCCACCATGGAGCTGAATCCCCCTCAGTGCCCTGGGCTGCGCTCAGCACCCTGTGGAGAAAGCGTGGACGGCAAAAGAGTCACTTTAGAGGAGAAACGTGGCAGACGCCCCTGCCCAAGCAATGACGCTCACGGTGACGTCACTTATGTCAGGGACCCTCAGACAGGAGGTGATGCGATAGTGTGAGGTCTCCTTTCTGAAACCTAGAGTGCCATCTCAGTACGAGAATCATCAGAAGGACTTTCTCCAGACCCGAGCTGACCCAAGAGGCAGATGGCCAAGGTGAAGATGAACGCCACATGGGACCCTGAACTGACAGGGACAGGAAAGGACACTGGGAAAGCTTGTGACATCGGTGTCAAGATGGCTGTGTGGGGCTCCTCATTGTGACCCGGGCCCCAGGGGATGGGGCACTGACTTCAGGGGAAGCAGGACACGGGGCGCCCTGAACCATCTTCATCACTCTTTAAGCATCCTCACAGGTGTGCCGAAGCTGCAGCAGCGGGCTCCGAGGGCGGACACAGAGTGACCCATGCCCCTCCGCTGGGGCAGCCCGGCCACTGAGGGGTAGGGGACAAGGGCAGTCAGAGCAAGTGCACGGGGAGCCCTGGGGCCGAGATACAGGGGGAGGGTTCTGCCCACGCGTGTGCCCTCGGGCAAAATCACCCCTCCTCCAGCCGTGGCCTTGACAGTGTCTGCCCCACGGGGCTTTACTCCATGCACCCTGTAGCCCCACTGCCGTGCTGAGCACGTGTGTGCCTGGGTGACAGGGACCGTGGCCCAAGTCCCAGCCGGCAGCTCCCCAGGGAGGCACATGGGCCCTGGAGGGACAGAAATCTGCAGCATCCCAGGGGAAAGGGTGCGGGGGGGTCTCGGGGGACTGTATCCACTGGAGTACCCCACCTCGCGCCAACTGCCCACCTCACCAAAGCCCCCACTGGCCTTGGCCTCATGTCGGCCCACCACTGCCTAATGCCCCCAGGCCCAGCCCCAGGCCCAGCCCCTGCCCCAGCCCCAGCCCCCAACCAACACGGCCTGCTTGTCACCCTGTCCTCTCCATCCTGCAACTGCCGGGGCTTCGGCCCTGCTGATCCCCCAACCAGCGATCCGGTCCCTTCTCCAACCACATTCCTGCCAGGCTCAAGCCTGCCTCCTCCAGCAAGTCTGACTGGACTGCTCCAGCCAGTCTGTCCTTGAGGGCTGCCAGGTAAAATACAGGCCACCCAGTCATAATTGAATTTCAGATAAATAACTGATACCTTTTAGTATAAACATGTCTCAATTATTGTTACCATAGGACATACTTATACTACAAGAAATTGTTTATGTGAAACTCAGTAACTGGGCATCTGTTTTTTATTTTGTTTCACTAAACCTGAAAGTTTACTCCAACCTCCCCCCACCACACACACACACACGCGTGCACACACACACACACACACGCACGCGCACACGCACACACACGCACGCACACACACGTGCACACACACGCACGCACACACGCACACGCACGCATACACACACGCACACACACACACACACGCACGCGCGCACACACACACACACGCACGCACGCACGCACACACGCACACACACACACGGCAGGAAGTGCTGGCTCCCGAACTGGCCTGGGTCTGCGCCCCTTCTGTCAATCATGGGAGCCAGGAAAGGCATGAAGTCCAAAGGCAGAAGACAGGCCCGAGGCATCGGGAGCCGAGGTCTGCAGAGGGGCGCTGCGTCGCCCCCCCACAGCGCGAGGCAGCCCTCACCCAGCCTGCCCCCGGGGCGCCCCATGCTCCGAGAGCATTGGTTCCCTTCCTGCGCCATCTCCCAACAGCACCCACCCCCTCGGGCTGGGCCGCGGTGCTCCCTGCCCTCTCACCGGCAGCCCACAGACACTCGCACTCAGGTGTGGCTCCTGGTACCTGAAACTTACCCCTGTCTTGGGCCAGAGGAACCCTGCCTTTCACAGGCAGATTTGCAGGTGGGGGCAGGGCTGAAGCACCTCTGTGTCAGAGAACAGAGGAGTGTCAACTAGATGGGACCGGGACATTTGTGTCACCAGCATCTGGTTCATGGCCAGAGGTGCAGACTCTGGGCACCTGGCTCTGGGGTCCATGTCGTTGTCCCTTCGGCCCTGTCAGCCCCCACCCCTACAGGCTCAGCTACCAGCTCCAGACAAGGAAACTTCTGGAGAAGCCGCGGCTCCAGGAGACCCTCCGTCCCGCAGCCTGGAACACGAAGAGTTCAAGCTGGGGAAGTCCTGCCTCTCCCCACCGCTTCCGGCCCGGCCTCCAGGTCACCAGTGGGACCACCACCTGGCTTCTGACCCGGCTACGTGGAGCACGCATGTGCGACATCACTCCGGCTGCACCCACCTGCGTGTGGGCCGCCCCTCACGATCCCTGAGGGTCTTACCATGCCTCCAGGCCCTCCTGACTGGGCCCTGAAGGCACGGTGCAGTGTCATCATCCAGCGAAGGGACGTGCCTGCCCTTCCGAAGAACACGCCGCCCTGGCGGGCCCAGCCAGACACCCTCCGACCGCCCTCCCTGAGCAAGTCCTCGCCTGGCTCTGCCTGCGCGGCTTCTGAAGCAGGTGGTCTGTCCCTCCGCCTTCCTGCCCCCTGCATCCCTCCATTTCCCCAGCTGTCCATCTGTCGTCATCTGTCAGTTCATCCTTTCGGGTGTCTGTCCACCCATCCATCTGAGACACTCACTGAGGAAGCAGCCTGCCTTGTGTGCAGCCCTTGTGGGCGGCACGTGGTGTGAGTGGACACAGCCTGCAGGGGCAGGCACCATGGGGCAGGGTAGGTAGCCTGCAGCTTGGCCCTGTAGGGCAAGAGGTGGGCAGGAGGTACAAAGAGCGAGAAGTATTCTTGGGAGAGGCCCTGAGGGGCAGCGTGCGACTGGTGTCCAGGGACTCAGCACTCAGCACCCCCAAGAAGTTGGTACTCGGTACCTCGTGGGGACTCAGCACTCAGCACCCCAAGGAGTTGGTACTCGGTACCTCGTGGGGACTCAGCACTCAGCACCCCAAGGAGTTGGTACTCGGTACCTCGCGGGGACTCAGCACTCCCAGGACTGGCTGGTTACTACTGCAGCAACTTTGTACTCAGCACTTCCGCTTTGCAGAGGCATAAAGAGCAGGAAGGGAGCAGACAGGAGGTGAGGCCGGGGGTCGGCAGGAGCCAGATCACGGAGGGCTACTCAGGAGGCTTGGGAGCTTGGATTTCAGCTGGGGGCGACGGGGAGCCCTGGGAGGAATCTGAGCGGGGAAAGGGCACACTCAGGCCCAGCTGGAGGCTCGGGTCACCAAGTCCGGTGTCCACATCGCACCTGTCCTTCAAAGGGTTGATTCTCTCACCTCAGCCAAGCCAGGCGCTGCCTTCCCAGCCACCCCGCCTGTTCCAAGCCTCTCCTGCACCCCAGCACAGGCCAGCAGGGGAGGTAGGGTCGTCAGAGGAGCCTGGGGCCAGGCCCAGGGGTGCCAGGATGCCGAGCTGGCTCTGGAAGGACCGAGGAGGCCCCGGGCCAAGGTGAAGCAAGAGGCTAGCGCTTGGCCCACACCTGGGAGGGCCCTGGGCACTCCAGTGGGAGGCTGGTTTCGCTCTCCACCTCACCTGGGTCTCCTCCCGGCCGCCCAGGCCCTGGCCCAGCCCAGTGACTTCTTGCCTGGCAGATGGGAGAAAGGGTGTCTTTCTGGTATGTTCTCTTGCCTGCCTTCCTGGGACCCCCGCGGCCTCCTGCTCTGTCCCCCAGAATCAGAATTCAGCAGCCCCCAGCTGCCCTCACCTCTGCCTGGGGCAGGACCCCCAGGGGAGCAGAGAGCCCAGCTGGCTACCCTGGGCCTCCCAGCCCAAGGCCAGCCCGGGCTGGAGGCCACAGCCCCTTCCTCCCAGGTGCTAGCTGCAGGGCAAAGCTGCACAGCTGGGGGCCCTGGCTCAGGGACTGGGGTGGACACACCCTGCCCGTCCAGGCCCCACACACTCACTAAGACCCGAGCCCTGGGGTCTCCAGGGTCTCTGACTGCATGGAGGATGGAAAGTAAAGCCCCTGCCGAGGGATCCGTTCGGTTCTGCCACCCTCACCTCAACCTGGGCTCCAGGAGCCGCACAGGTGAGGCTGGTGGGGCTGGCTGGAGGGGCCTCAGGTGTGGGTCCCACGCAGCGCCAGACTCACCTGCATGCTGGCAGCCCCGCTGGTCCCAGAGCCCCAGGAGCCGCCGGCGGTGCCAGAGCCAGCAGTTCCGAAGTGAGGCCGGGCGGGTCCTACCTGACTTCCGCGTGGGACTCACCTCCCTCTCCCTCTCCCTCTCCCTCCCTCTCCCTCCCGCCAGCCGCGGCCTCCTCTGTTGGTCCCTCCAAGCCCGCGCCCAGGCAGCGGGGGTGGAGCCAGCGAGAGGGCACACCCAAGGGTGGTGGAACACCCTCCAGAGGCCTTCGCCCTCACCTGTGGGGGGCGTTCCCCGGGAGAGGAGTTAGATTGGCATGCCCTCCTGGGGGACAAGGGGGGCACATGAGCGCTCACCGATGCCCTGGCTCCTCTGCTCCCCTTCGCCCTTCCTGACCCTCCCACGTCACCTTCAACATCCAACCCGCGACCCCCAAGTCCAGAGCTGATCCCCTCAGAGGAGAAACTGGGGCACCGAGGCTTGAGGATGAGACAGATCGAAAAAAGAAACTGTCTTCTTCCCCGCTGAGCCTCTGCTTCGTGGACCCCAGCTGTGGGAGCGGAGCCCTTGGGGTCCTGAGAACAGGTGGCTGACCGCGCCACTGAGGGTATGGCTCCGCCATGTCCAGTGCGCCGAGGGCAGTGGCTGGGAGCAGGGAGGCGGGGTACCCAGGCTCTGAAAGCTGTCCCGAAGCTGAACGCACGGGGCAGGAGCTCAGCAGGACAAGGCACCTAGACAGCATGGGACAGCTGGAGGAGCAGGGAGCACCCATGTCCCAGCAGGGCACCCATGATGTCATGTGGGGCAGGAAGCGCCATGTCACAGGGAGCACCCATGATGTCAGGGCACAGCATCACTCAGCCCAAGCAACCCAGTGGTTGGTTCAGACCCTGGCTGACATTTGTTCTGGGATCCCCTGGGATAGCATGGCTCCACCCATGCTTCTGCTCGGGGGGGGGGGGGGGGTCCATGGTAGCCGGCAACAGCAGCAGGGGCCAGGACTGAACTGTGAGGTGGCAAAGACAAGGGAGGGATTTGGACTCTGATGGAGCAAATTCGAGGCGTGTTGTGATTGGCATGACGGCAAACCCCAGATGGCACCGACCAGAACAAGCTCGCCTGCCTCTCCCTCCCATACGTGAAGTCTGGGGGCGGCCAGTCCAGGACCAGTTATTAAGTTCTTGCTTTGCCACCTTAAACATGTGGTCCCCCCACACAGCTCAAAATGGCTGCTGGAGCACCAGGCATCACGTCCACACTGGAGCCGGCAGGAAAAGGAAAGAGTGCTCCACCCTCATGGTTAGTCAGTGGCCACACCTTAAAGCCAGGGAGCCTGGAAAGTGTGATCATTTTTCCTAAGAAAGGAGGTAGAAGACACTGGGGATGCCCAGCAGTCTCTGCCACGGGCCAGAGGGCCTCAAACGCCGCGTTAGTTTAGAAGGCAGAGCCAGTGAGGGTTTTGAGCGTTATTCCGAACTCAGGATCCAATTACGCACCAGCTCCTGGGCTCTGCCTCGCCCCCAGATCTCCAAGTCAACCTGCCCAGGACACTCTGGGAGTTGACAGACTAAAACAATCCGGCAGCACCTAAACTCAGGCCTGGCCCCTCACGGGAAGTTCCCGCTCTCGAGAAGGACGGAGAGGAAGCACAGGTGCATCTACTCCTATCTGGAGAGAAAACAAGGACAGCCCTTTTGGAATGTCATTCCGCTGAAGGAATCAAAAGCCTTAAAATAGTTTACACTTTGGTCCATTAAGTTAACTTTGTGTAAACTGGAAAACATCCGAAATAACGTAAATATATATGTAATTATGCCCTTTGAGGCAAAAATTGTGAACCTCCTAGATGAACAGCCACAGGAAGATGTCTGAGCAAACATGGTCTCACGGGCCAATTAAGCAGCCATCACAGACTGCTCTCAAAGAGCTTAGAACAGAGGGAGTGCTCTGGCTTTGGAGGGCTTTGGCTTTCTATACTAAGTGCAAAAACATAGATTGCAAACATGTACACATGTTTTATCTCGACCAAGTTAAAATGCACTAAAATACTGGAAGGGAACATTTAGTATTGGATGTTTATATTTGCTTAACGACGTGAATTGTAGATGGTAGAGTTAATCTTTTCTTCCTTTAGTTTACCTTTTTCATTTTCTGCAGCAAGCACACGTTGCTTTTTATAAACTTTATTATTAACTTTACGATCACACTAAAGTCTATTATTATGAACGTTATTTCCCCCAATCAGCCTTTCTCTTTGCCTTGGTCTCAAATGCGTCTTGTGGAGGAGCCACGGTGCAGTGGGCCAGCCCCTCGCCGGCAGTGTGGCCCCAGCCACGCCAGCTGTTGGCAGAGCTGACCGCGCCCTGCCTTGGGCAGGGAACTTCGGTAGAGGCCCACGTGGCCTCCTGCTCTTCCCCTGTGGACCCTGGACCCTGCTCCTCTT
>NW_011889186.1:70600-82397 GCF_000151845.1 Pteropus vampyrus
GAATTGCAATTCTCTGCTATTCCTGAATAAACCCACTTTGCTGGTAAAATAACTGGCTGTTTTATTTTTAAAGCCAACACTGCTGTGAACATCTATGTACGAGTTTTGCGTGCACGTGTTTTCATCTCTTGGGTATATACTAACCAGGGAAATTGCTGGTCACATAGTAACCCTATGTTAACCTGTTTGAGGAGTTGACAGACTTTTTCAAAGCGGCTCAGGGCTACATGTCTTTGCAGGGCCATTCTATATTAACAAATCGAGTCACCCCAAGTCAGCATGTCCACACCATTCTGACAGCCCAGTTTCACGAGATCCCGCAAAAGGACTACCGCCGGCCACCCGAAGACCCTATAGTCGGCTAGAGCCCGGTGGCATCCGGTCCATCGCAGGTGGGGTAGGGGGTCCGGAAGCGCCCCAAAAGAGAACGGGCGGGCTCTACCCGGAAAGTGCTCCAGGAAAGCGCGGGCGAGTCTGGGGGCCGAGCACTGGTCGGGCCGCCTGGAAAGGAGGGTCTGGAGTAGCCTCTGTGCCTGGCAGCCCGGGAGAGACACCACTGCACCCTCTCGCCAGCTCCGGTTACCTAGCAACCAAGAGGCATCCTTCCCAGCAAGCACTGCTTCTAACCCAGAGGTCGGAGACTACGAGGTCCAGCATGCCCCGCGGCCCAGGCGCGCGGACTACAAGTCCCACAATGCACCGCCCACCCTTTCCTAACCGCCCCCAGCCCCTGCTCCCCAGAGACCCCGCCGGCAGGCGCCGCGACCCCTTCCCGGCGCTCCCCGCGCCGTGCGCGGCGCGCTCGCGGTGACCCGGTGTGCGTGAGGTCACGGTGCGGGGCGGAGCGGCTCTCGGGGCCGAGGAGCTATGCGGAGGGGCGAGCGCAGGGACGCTGGGGGACCACGGCCAGGGTCTCCTGTGCCCGCGGGCAAGGCATCGTTGGAGGAGCCGCCGGACGGCGCGTCCTCGGGCCGCCGCAGCACCGAGTCCGAGGTCTACGACGACGGCACCAACACCTTCTTCTGGTGAGGGGCGACGGTCGGCCGGGGGCCGGCCGGGGGCGTGGGGGCGTGGCCAGAGCGCCCGGGCCCGAGGGGCTGCGGGAGAGACCCCGGGACGCACCCGGCCTTCCTGGGGGGCCAGCCCACATCTCTGACCTCTGCCCCAGAGCGAGGGGCTGGAAGCGTGCCCGAGGGACGCTGGGACCGGCGTCCGCCCTGCTCCAGCCCGGCCTCCCTGGTGGTCCCCCAGCATCTCCTCTCCCCTCGCCCTTCTCGTGGGAGGATTTGGCGCAGGACAGGCTTTTCCTGATCTCCCTGTCTGAAATTCAGCTCTGCCCTCCGTCATGTCATCTGTTTTGATTCCTTCACTGCGCTGTGTGAAGTTATTTTCTGTCCCCCCGGGGACGTAGCCATGGTAACCGGCACGAGCACCTCACGCAGTGCTGGGAGTTGAGTGGATATTTGTCAGATAGCGGCGCTTCCTCTCTTCGCTTGCCCCTTGCCAGGCCAGCTCATCGACCGTGTGCAGCTCTGTCCCAGCCCAGCCGTCGGGGTGGGGGCGGCGCCCGGAGCAGCCCCTGCCCTCCCAGAGCCTCTGGCGGAGGAGCTCGCCCTGTCGCCTTTTGCTCTTTGGCTCTCCTGTGCTCGAAGGTTCAGGAAAGCAGCCCTGGGCCACAGGTCCCGGTCTGGCTCCTCTGCCTGGTGGCTCCGTGACCTTGGTCTAGCCCTTCACCTTTCTGAGCTTCCCTTCCCTCATTTGTAAGAGAGACAAACCCCGTCTGCCAGAAAGCATGTTTTGTGAGAGGAGGGCTTTGGCTTTCTATGCTGAGTGACGGACAGTGCTGGCATTTGAGACCTGTGGTAGGCCCTGGGGGACAGGTGGAGTAGATGTGGCCTCGCTGGGGGTCACTCACGTGTCCTAGCAAGAGGAAAGCGTGTGGAAGCAGTTCTTCGAGAACCGACCTGTGGGACTTGTCGGGAGACCTGACGAGGGAGTAACCGGCGTTTCAGGGGCAGGTGCTGCCACACCGGGAGAAACCTCAGGAGACGGTGTCTGGGACTGGACAGGGTCCTGGCTTGTGTCAGACGCGGGAAGGATGCAGGAAGGCGCTGTGGGGAAGGGGGCCCTGCGTCTGCGCAAAGTTGGCACCTTCCCCGAGGCTGCCAGCAGCTGCTTCGAGGGATGGCCACCCAGCCCCGCTTTGGGGGAAAATGCGATCAGGTGGCGCAGGAGCCATTGGGAAGGAAAGCGGAACAGGGTGCTTGGTCAGCGGGGTGTGGCCCCGGAGCTAGTCACCCCCGCACTGTTGGGTCCTGCTGGACATGCTGCATGTAGATCATGCCCTTCTAGCTGTCCTGCCCGGGGCTGTGACCCTTCAGACTGCAGGACGGAGAGCACCGCCCTCCCACAGCCCAGCTGGTGACCACTGGAGACACTGAGGTCCCGGAGCGCGGTGGCCGGGCTTGCTTTCCTTGTTTCCCATTCACTTACCACGTTTTTTGGAGCCCCTACTGAATGCCAGTTCCTGTTCCAGGGGATACAGCAGAGAACTAATCAAGAAGCTTCTGGCACACGCCTGGGACCTCAGAAGGCACAGTCTCCTGGCTAAAGGGATGCTGAATGTCACAGCCCCCGCGGAAGCTAGGGAGCGCACCCCTCACCCTGTGTTGTGAGAAACAGGTGCCAGTTTCTTTAGAAGCGCAGACCAGCAGCCCTTGGGTCCCTGTCCACAGGGGTGCTTGGTCACATGGGAGTTGGACTCACAGACACTGGCTGTAACTGAGCTTACTGGTGAGGGGGGCTGCCAGGGCCAGGAAGGCTTTCCACGGCAGGTGTGCCAAGGCTGGCTGGGTTCAGGCACCTGCCTCGCAGGTCTCTTGGGTGATTGATTCTGGCCTCCCCACCACAGGTGTGAGGTGCCCTGCTGCCGGCTGGTGATGTATATGGCATGTGCAGGTTCTTGCCGCTTTGTGGGCCTCGCCTCACCGGTGCGGGTGACCAGATGCCTGCCGAGAATGACCTATCTTTAGCCACTTCCCTTCTGAGTCTTCCCACACTGACTTGCTGTGCTAGGATTTGAAAAACTCTTATTTCGTGTTTGTATTTTAGAGAATTTTAATAATATTACAAAATATTAGTGTAAAGACTAAAAGTATACATTTGTGGGAATGAATTTATGTTCCACAGTTACTCAAAGGAACTTCTGCTTGCTTTGGAACCTTGCTTTTAAGTTTTTCCTCTTCAAAGAAGCTTGGGCTTCTTTGGGGGGCCAATGATGGTAGCAGGGAGGCCAGGTAGGAGGATTTTGAGTTTGTCTGTCACTACTTGTCAGCCGCAGGGTATGGAATCGGAGTCAGGGGTCGTCTGAGCCTTGGAGCCTGTGGTTGGGCTTTGCTGAACCTGGCCCAAGGGAGGCGGTGTGAAGACTGTCCTAAGTGACAAGGATGCTGCCTCTTCTCTTGACCCTGGTGGTCTCCAGTGAGGACATTCAGAGTCCACAGACTCAAAGGATCCTTGCAAAGGTGTGTCAGCTCACTTTGTCTAAAACTGGATTGGGATTCTCCTGGAGACCTGATGCCCTGGAGAGGCACCGCTGGTGCTCCACCTGTGGATGGGAGGCGGGTGCATCGCCGTCGGACTCCTGCGCTTCCTGACCGCTCTCGCTGTCAGGCACCAGATGGACGCTTGTGTGGTTTGGGAATGCTCGAGATGTGCTGTCTTGCAGCACTGACCTTCGCGAGCATGCCCGGGGACGCACGGGCGCAGCTGTCTGCAGCCCTGCGAGCCTGTGGGGCGATCCAGATGCCCCAGCTTCCGGACCATGCCTTTGCCAGTCGTGTGGTTTAGGGTTTGCCGGCTTCCCCCGTATCTGGGAAACATGACTCACCAGCTGATGCTCCTTTGGTCATGTAGGTCGCAGGCCAGGAGGGTCAGTGTCACATCCTGGCATCCTGGCACACTGGAGACACACCACCTGGTCTTGGCCTGTGCAGGCCGAGGCATTGTCCTGCGCTCAGCCTCCCGGCCACACGTCCGTGCCCTAATAGGCCTGGCAGGCCTGCTGTCCTGCCCACTCGGCATAACGAGTGTGGGCATTTCTAGAAGGGACTGACAACTGGGCACTTTCCACTCGTGGCAGGGAGCCAGCTGTGTTCACGGCCTCGCCCTTGCTGAGTGGTTGAAGTCACTCTTGTCCCGTGCCTGGATCACAGGACTCAAACCTTCCCCTGAGTTACCCGTTAGCCACTTACCAAAGGGTGCGATTGTCTTCCTGGCCCCAGGGAGGTGGCGCAGGGAGCCCCTGCCCAGCGCTGGCATCTGGAGGGTCAGGCGGGTCTGGCTGCACAGCCTCCCGTGCTGTCCTGAGTGTCCCTCTGTCACTTCCACACGTGTGGAAATGCTGTGTGCGAGACAGGGAGGCTTTTGTCCTAACCAAACTGGCAGGTTAATACTTCTTTCCCCATTTTAAAGATGAGGGGAGACAAAGAGATGAAGTTGCTTAAGGTCACACATCTAGTGAGTGGCAAAGCTGACATTAAATCCATATTTTCCCCACTACGCCGTGTCGCCTCTCCAAGGGAAAGTATCAAAGCAGGAGACGAAAACTTTACAGTGAAACGTGGGAGGAGAGCCCGGGCCGCAGCCTGAGCTGTGGCCTGGGAGTGAGCGACAGGCGCCGTGTCTCTGACGCCGCCCTGGGACTCTCGCCTCAAGCCACGTGTTCACGGTGCTTGAGGGGGTCGCGCCGTCACCGCAGACGCCGCTTGGTCGTGATCACAGCAGTGCGTTTGCACCTGCATTTCCGCACGTGTAAATTGGGGCTGACCATGTTGTTTCTTTACCAAAGTGCTGTAATAATACAGTGGAAGGTGCTCAGAGACCCGTGAATGTGGTGGTGCCATTTGAATGTCACCACTTGTCACACAAAATTTGTAAAGTGATTTTAAAAATGTTTTTTATCAGGAAAGCAACTTTATTTACCTTTTGACCCCCTTCACTCATCCTCCCGCCCCCACCCCCGCCTCTGGCAGCCTCCAGGCTCTTCCCAGTATCTGAGCCTGTTCAGATTCCCCATGTAAGACGCAGCATACAAGTGTCTTTCTCTGCCTGACGTAGTCCACTCAGCATAATGCCCTCGAGTTCCATCCAGGTTTTCCAAAATGGCAAGATTTCATTCTTTTTTATGGCTGAGTAGTTGCTTCCATATCTTGGCTGCAGTGAACATAGGGGTGCACATATGTTTTCAAGTTAGTGTTTTGTTTTGTTTCAGATAAATGCCCAGAAGTGGATTGCTAGGTCACAGGGTAGTTCTGTTGCCCGTAGTGGCTGCCAGTCTGCATTCCCACCGGCAGTGCACGAGGCTCCCTTGTCCGCATCCTTGGCCAGCACTTGCTTCCTCTCGTCTTCGAGCGCAGCCATCCTAAGGGGTGCGAGGCGCCTCTCACTGTGGTTTTGGTGTGCGCTCCTTGACGGTCGTGATGCCGAGCGCCTTTTCATGTGTCCGTGTTGGCCGTCTCTGCGTCGTCTTTGGGAAAATGTCCAGTCAAGCCTCTTCCCATTTTTCAACCTGATGTGGGTTTGGTTTTTTCCCTTCTCGCTATTGAGTTATGTGAGTTCTTTATGTAGTTTGGATGTTAGCCACGTACCAGATATACGATCTGCAGCTGTGTTCTCCCATTCTGTAGGTTGCCTTGTCGTTATGCTGAGGACTCCCTTTGCTGTGCCAAAGGAGGAAGCCTCTTTAAAGATGGGTTTCATCATTACTGGATGATAGGTTCTTACTCTCCCGCAGCACCTGATTCTAGTGGTTCTGGAGCCGGTCCTGCTGCGGGGCTGCTGCCCAGGGCCCTTTCTCTGGGTTCCTACCCCTCTGCCCTCTTCCTGCCTCAGGACACGCTGGTCCTTCGTATCCCTTATTTCTGCTCCCCCAGCGTGCATGGGGACTGCCTGAATGACACTGTGAACATGTGTCTCAAGGGGCAAAAAGTTGTCTTCATTTCTCAGGTACAGTTTATTTTTAGCAGAATGGCAAGATGCATGACCGGGGCTGCCTGCGCTCCGCAGGGCATGTGTCTTGGCCAGGCCACCTAAAGAAACTACAGAGAGATCGCCATGTTCATGGAGAGTACTATTAGAGAAACCTACAGGTTCACTCCAGCTGGAGTGTGGCCGAGCTCAGATCCCTTGGGGTGCCCACAGGTACAGGTATCTCTTGTGCTGCACATGTGTCTCTTAGATTCTGTGAGGGGCGGAGGGGCCCCAGGGAACTTGTGCAGTGCGTGGGTGCGCCAGTGTCCCCAAAGTGGCCTTGATGGGTGCTGGGCCCCGCTCCTCCTGCAGCCACCCGGCCCACATCCGTTTTCTCGCAGATACTTACCCCGTGTGACAACCCTCGAGGTGGGTTCCTGGGACAGTCTGTTTCCTAGGTGGACGCCTCCCACCACGCCCAGTGCTCCATGCACCAGCACACCGTGGCCAGCCTGCGGGGGTCCCGGAGGCCTGCGACTTGGAACCGCTGGCCTGGGGGCCCACTAAGGAGGCATGCACAGCTCCCGGCCCACGTGGCGAGGCCGCTTCAGAGACACGCCCTGCCGAGGCCCCTTGTTCCCCAGGACTGGGTGGCGTTGAGCCCCCAGGATTTGGCTGGGGTCTCAAGGGCCTTCCTGCGGGGGGCGCCCCCACTCTGGGCCTAGGCCCGCCAGTTCGCTTCCTTGGCTCCTCGCCTCACACCCAGAATGCCGGCGTCCTCACTGCCTCTGATGCTGACTCCTGTGGGGACAGTGCCATGTGCTTGGGCTGTGTGTCCCTGTAACCACCTCAGGGCTGGCAGGAGCCCCATCACCACCACGTGGACGGACCTCGGGCTGAGGCCTGGACCCCAGCCCGGACGCCGCCTCCCTTGCACGTCCGCACGTGGTGGCTGAGGCTCCTTTGCTCCTGCTGAGTAGCTTTCCTGTGTGACAGCCCCAGCCATTCTGTGTAGTTACCGGCAGGCTTGCTCTCAGGTGGCCCGGCTCGTCCCCATTTCTGTCCCTGTCCCACCTTCATTTGCCTGTGTCCGCTTCAGCTGGCGTGTTGTTAGTTTTGTGTCTGGAGTTGGGAGTGTCACTCTAGGGGTGCAGTGGGTGTCCCTGAGCGTTCCCGGCATCGCGGCTCTGCCGCACCAGGCCCCCGTGGATTCGCCGAGCCCCCCTGCTGCCCGTGCTGGCCTGTCAGAAGGTGCCCCACACCGGTGTGGAGTCACCATGCTTTCAAGAACACAGAGGGAAGCAGCCCGTGTCGTTTGCCATTCCTGTCGCTCTTTCTTCTCAATCCTCTGTCCGGAGAACGTCCTTAGCTGCTCTGAAGGCCCGGGCTCTGTCGCACGTCCCTGTCCGAGAACGTTGACCTCTGGAGGATGTGTTTGCTGGGGACAGAGTCCTTCACGGCTGGAAGCCTCTGGTTAAGAGAAGGGGACACAGGCTCGGAGGTGTCCGCCGTCTGCTGCTCGGGACCCGGGGGTGGGGCCTGTGGCGCCCTCTGCAGGCGGCTGTGAGGATGCGGCTGCTGGGTGCGTGGCCTGTCCCCGGTCCTGACTGGCGGGGGGTGGGGAGTGGGGTGGTCTCCAGGGCGGCTTCCTCCCACATGAGGCTCTGCAGGTCCAGCCAGAGGGGGACGGGGTACCAGAGCCCACGCTTCCCTCAGCCGGCAACTGGCTCTGCTGCCGCATCGGCACCGTCAGGGGCCTGCGCCTTCTCGCTGTGGGTCCTCGTGTCCCTTCTCCGCTCCCGCGTTCTTGGGCTGCTGTCCTTGCAGGCTCAGATGCGGCCATTGCCTGTGTGCAAGGCTGTCGTCTCAGTGTGGTCTTGCTGCCCGGTCACTCAGCAGCAGGTGCCAGCGCAGGGACCTGCCCTCTGGGCCTCAAGTGGCAGTCTTGAGAGCGTGGGCTCTTCCTGCCCAGCAGGTGGCTCTGGGCCGCAGTCTCGGCTTGGGCGGGCACGCGCTTCTCGTGCTGACGCGTGTGTCTGTCTGGCTTTCAGGCGCGCCCACACCCTCACCGTGCTGTTCATCCTCACCTGTGTGCTCGGCTACGTGACTCTGCTGGAGGAGACGCCGCAGGACACGGCCTACAACACCAAGAGGTAAGCGGCCGGCCGGGTGGCCGTGGGGCCTGGCCGCGCTCAGCAGGCCATCAGGCACGTGACCTGCGGCTCATGTCAGGTGGGGGCGACTAGAATATGTGCCAGTGGCCCCAGGGACCCAGCCCGAAAAGTGGTTTTGGTCAGATGTCCACCCGAGGCAGCCCCAGGCCCCACGGGGCAAGGGCCTGGTCCCTAAAGTCTCCTCCCCGCCCCCTTCAGACTCCACCTGTGAGGCCACATGGTCACCTGGGCTTCTGACCAGCTGGCCCTGGATTGGAGGTTCCCATGACCCGTCCTGGGATCGATTAGCTTGCCAGTGCGCTCACGGAGCTCAGAGGAGCGAGTCCGTCACCAGACCTGCGTTTCCTGCGAAAGGGTGGGACGCGGGAACCGCCACGTGGGAGGCGCGTGAGGCAGGGCATGGGAGGGCGCCCAGCTCCTGTCCCCTCTGAGCAGCCGCCCTCCCCACCGCTCCGGTGGTCGCAAACCCCGAAGTCCTCTGAAACGCCCCTTCTGGATTTTTACGGAGGCTTCGTACAGAGGCGATTAAGTTATTGGCCACTGGTGATTGAACTTGGCTTCCAGTTCCCCACCCCTCCCCCAAGGCTGTGGTTGCTTCTCCTGGTGATCAGCGCCCACCCTTAGGAGCTCCCAAAAGTCACCTCATTCACAGAACAAAAGAGCCTTTCCTGCTGAGCACAGGGAATTCTGAGGGTTTCCGGGCCTCTGCGCCAGGAAGAGGGACCGAGACCCAGCTTGTCTTTCTCACTAGAAGTCCCAGGCTCGCAGCCCGTGAGGTCGAGGCCTGGGCAGTGCGGGGCTTTGTGCCACCACAGATGGTTTCCCCTCAGTGGGCAGCACTCTTGTCCTCCGTGTTGATTTTTGGAGCATTTGAAGCGGCCGTGAGACATCAGCTGCGTGTCTGGCGGGTGGCGCAGGCGGGGAGGGGGTGGGCGGTCTTTGCAGCGTCGTCTGCGGACAGAGCTAGCGGCTAGGTGCAGAGTGTGAGGGAGGGAAACTGCCGCCCTGGAGCTCACCCCTGGATCCCCTGATGCCGACGTGCCCCCCTCGCTCCTCCGAACTTGGGGCCTGGGTGACTGCCACCATCAGAACCCAGGCCCCACTTGCTCTGGGGACATGGCCAGAGGAGGCCAGCAGGGATCTGGAGGCCTGTACTGGGTGGGGACAGGTGGAGGGAGGCGCTGGAGGCCCGGCAGTGCCAGGGGACCACTGGCCAGCTTCAGTGGGTGGGGCCGGGGCTTGCGAACCTCCCCTCTTGGAGCCACCCCTTGTTTCTATAAACTGAGGCTCGTAATGTCTGCCTGGGAGTGTGGTACGAACTCTGTCACTCACTCTGCAGGTGTCAGCGCCTGTTAAAATGCCAGGTGGCTCCAGGCAGGCCTCCTGTGCGGGCACTTGAGAGCTACCCACGGTGCACCTCATAACCCAGCTCAGCTCCGTGGCCGTGGCTGAGGTGTTTCTGCTTAGAAACGGCTACCAGGGCATCTGGGCCCAGGGCTCTGCTCACTTGAGGACCTCACATCTTTCCTTGCCTGTAAGATTCCGGCCCCCCGTCTGAGTTCTGCCCCTTCCCCACAGTGGCCCCAGCCCGCTTTCCACGGCCTTCCTCTGGTTTCCCAGCCCCCGCTGGGCATGGCCTCCTGCTTCGACCTGCTGCTGGGGCCTGCCCAGCCCCGCTCGGTGGCACTGCCAGCCTGCGGCAGGTAGAGCCGCCCAGGCTGGGGCGTGGGTAGTGGGGTCCCTGGGGAAGGACTGAGCTGGGCTGCGCGTTGGACCCTCTGGAACTGCCTTCACTGCAGCAGTCCTGGGGGGACACTGGGCCTGTGGATACGATGATAGGCCATTGGCAGGAGCCCGCGTCTGCTGAGAGGGGATGTCCAGATAGGACTCGATCTTCTCTGTGAATTGGTCCAGCTGGGTGTTCTTGACTTTAAAAATAAAAATGAGTTATTTTACCAGCAAAGATGAGTTTATTTGGGAACAGCAAAGAATTGCAATTCTGGATGAACAAGTATTATCAAAGCCATAGGTAAGTCCAGCAGGCAAAGGAAAGGAACGTCATTTTACGGAGACAAAGGAGAGATTGGGAGGGGCTGTTAGAAGGAAAGCCCAGGGAGGTGACAGGTTGACAGGCTGTCGCTAGGCAGCCGGGTTCTGGGGGAGGATGTGATGTGCATCGTCTCGTCGGGGCTATAGGGGCCAGTCCTTCCTCTGGGGGATTCCGCTGGGGTCTGTAGGGACACGGTGGCACTGTGGCACGGTGGCGAGAGCGCCCCCTCTGGCCCGCCTCCACGTCGCTGAGGTTTCCTTATTGATTGTCAGTGTGGAGGGTCTGTGGGGTCTGCTGGGCACAGCTGGGCAGGGAGGACCGAGAAGCAGGACTGAAGGGGTGTCCTCACATGGCTGTGAAAGTAGGTCAGAGATGAGCAGTTACGATGTCACCAGGCAAGAAGTGTCACAAGGAAGAAGGTGACCGCCCCAGCAAGAGTGAGCCCATGCAGGGTGTCCTGGGGGTGCCCCCCCAAAGGGCAGGGCATTGGTTTTCGTTCAGCAGGTGTCCGCTCTCCTACCTGGATCCCTGAGGGCAGCAGCTGCGGACCCTTGTAGGTGGGTCCCTAGCTCTTCGCCCTGCTCTGGCCCTTCTCCTGAGCTGCCCAGCCAGCGGCCACAGAGACTCCTGGGCCCTGTCCCGAACCCGTGCCAATCCATCGAAAGGGCGGCAGGGATTCAGAGGCTCCCGGCACTTCTCTCAAGTTCTGTTCGGGGACACTGGGCCTCTTTGCAGCTCACCGTCTCCGGCCCTCCCGGCCCTGTAACTTCGCTCTGCTGCCTGCAGCCTGCTCCCAGCTTGTCCCCGGCGGCTCCGTCACCCCAGCAGTGCCTCGGTCCTGCTCTCTTGCTCTCTGTGGCTCTGCTACTTCTTCCAAGAAGAACGTGGGCACGTGGGTCACAGGTTCATCTGTGCTGAGTCATTCTCACCACCTTAGACCCAGCTGCACCCTCCCCCCAGCCCCATCCCCCTGGCCATGCGGGCACCGGGTCCCTCCTGGGCTGGCTGCCTTCTCAGCCGGCCGGGGTGTTGGGGAGGCCACCGTTACATCAGAGCTTTGGATGCCCTAGGGGGAAGGTTTCATGTATACGAAACACTCGCTACAGGTTATGTCTGTTTTCAAACATGAACACATTGTTAAAAGTTTAGGAAACGGGTTTTTCTTAAGCTTCCAGTTTGGGCTTGTGTATTATTGTTCATTTTATGGGTCTGACAGGTTCCGTTACTCTGGGGGAGTAGGTTCACCCTTCTTCAGTCAGTCTCATTGGTGTATAATTTAATTTAACACGTATCCAGTTACAGTACTCAGCTCAGTGAGTTTCCACACGTAGCTACAGCCACCTGCCGCCACTGAACAGACGATGCCGCTGTTCCCTCTGAGCCCTGCAGCCAGTCCTCAGCGCCGGCCCCAGGCCACTGCCAATCCGCCAGTGTCGCCCTCTGGCCCGTTGTGGTTCCGTGCGCTGGAGTCGCCCGGCGCGCGCTGGGCCTGGCGTGGCGGTTCCGTGGCGCCGTGCTGCGTCTGCGGCAGCCCGACCCGTCTCACTGCCGCCGCGAGGGTCACGTGGGAGCAGCGCACTCCATGGACCCCCTGATCTCCTGG